>NC_136491.1:134612993-134640493 GCF_053919585.1 Euprymna scolopes | reverse complement strand
AAGGAAAAAAAAAAACAAAAAAACCCAACAAAAACAAAAAAAAACAACATCAATGTAGTGAACAAGGAATGTTTGTGTCTTTAAACGACTTTGTTAATAGCACAGTTAGAGACATTAACTCCTAACCTTAAAAACAATTGAGCTCCAATCTATGTCCCCCTCTTGCCTGATTTTCAGGAAAAACACTCGTTTAGCTGAAACCACTATTAATAATTTCTCATACTCTTTATCTGTGCCTAAGCCTAAACATAGCTTCTTTCTTGGAACTGCACACCTGTGGAACTCTGTTCCGTCCTCTTGCTTTCCAACTGACTACAACATGATCGTCTTCAAATCCGTCAACAAATTCTTGATGAGCCATCTCCTAAATTAATCCAATCTACAAAAGTTCCACTACTAACGATTACTACATTTTCCGATTAACTACAGTACACTCTTTAACCCTTATCCTCGAGTGGCCGCCGTGTCTGGATAAGTGGCGACTCCTTTGTAAAAAAGCAAATAAAATTATCTTATCAAAATTAGTTATAGTTTTAGAATACGGAATTATAAGTTGCAAAAAGTGTTAAGTTTCTTTATTTATAATTTGAAAAATAAAGTTTCACATCGAATTAAAATACTTATATGGGATTCTGGGGGTGAGGTAAGGAGTTTCTTGGGTTCGATTGGTTTAATATATTACTCTACAAAAAATGAAAAGTATATCAACAAATATAAATATAAAAAGATAATCAAATGTCTAAACAAAAGAAAAGTTTTCAACTGATTTTGAATCGATATTATTAATACACGTTTTCTATGACTAAAAAATGAATGGTTTTCCTATGAACTAGAACGAATTGTTTGCATACAAATTAGATCTCAGCGGATGTTTACTGCGATTTCGAGCTTATGCTTGTTTGAATAAATAATGTGTAAACAGCAAAAAACATTAAAAGATCTAAGAGAAAATCTAGCTGAACAAGATCGATTTCGATATAAGGACTCGTGTTTTGGTTGCTATACCAGGCACGTTTTTTTTCGGTTGTGAAGGCGTCAGTGATGAATTGGACCTGGGATGACAGTAAACAAAGGTCTGATGGGAATACGAATACAATGAAGTCTATTAATACGTAAATTTTAGTCGGAGCTTCTTTTTTTTTATTAAAAAAAATAGCTTTTAAACGCAGACTACTGACCGACAAAATAGCAGCGGGGAGTTTTTTTGTTTACTAGAGAGCCATTGCTTACCAAGGTCCAGAGGTAACTCGAGGACATCAGTTATGATCGGCAATGCTTGAACATAGGGTAGAAGTTGTATTATTCAAAATGACGGCTCAACAAGAACTTGTTTGCATTTGACTTGAAAACGAGCTTATTGTAATCAGCTGGAAAGCAACTAGGCGGTGTTCCAAAGACGAGCACTTCTAGGACAGAAACTTTGCTCAGGTGATTTCCGTTAAGTTGTATGTAAAGAACTCAGGAAAACATGTTGATAATGGTTATAGCAGGACGAGAGTTTGTTGCAAATGTTTTACAGGAGGGGGGCATAGATTGGGATGGTTACAGAGACTTAATTTTGTCGAACACTTGTTTGTGTTAATTGAAGACATTAGTGTAAAAGTCCATATTAATGTTCATAAGTCGGACGCTAAATTCGTAATGCAAAACACATGTGCAAGAATCCGGGCGCATACATATATCGGCAATGCTTGTCTATAACTGAAAGCATGAAACAAAAAAAGAAACTTCAGTCTTTATGAATGAGAGTCAATATTTGTAAATATTTATGAATGAGAGTCAATATTTGTAAATATTTATTCAGAAAAAATACAAAGAGGTATTTTCTATTGACTTATAGTATCAGATATTTATTTACCCAAATCGTAACCATAATTTCGCACATTTCTATTAAAGTTGAAAGCATATATAACCAAGGAAATGTTCCCGAAATATCATACGGAACTTCCATCAGACCACACTGACACAATTAAGAATTTAATGCAATGAGAATACATATATATTTTCAACTAGTAAGGCGCCCGGCGTAGCCTGATCGTAAAACGCGCTTAAATATATTTTAATTCAATATATAAATATTTTAATTCATACGGATTTAATATTTATGATAGGTTAAGGCTCTATTGATTATTATATTGTACCCGGCAGATAATAGTAGTTTCAAAGTTAAAATATAACGTAGATGCCATCAGCTTGAATCGAAACCAAAACATTCAGCGTTCTCAGTTGTTACTGTCTGACAGTAAGAAAAGTTACAAATGAATCTACGTTTACGTATAAAACTATATTTGCGCATGCGTACACAAGTACTTTAAGTCGAAATGTCTTTTTTCACCTTTGACCCATTAGCATCTATTTGTACGGCTTGATATATGTATAAACCAACGGTTAACAACAAATGCAATCATTTGACTCACCTCACGACGATCTGCGACCTTGCGTCTCTATATTTATACTTAAAAGCTATAAAATCTATACTTACATTATGCAGTTTTCCTAGAAATGTTAATAAACTCATATTTGCTGTGGGTTATTAGTTTTTGTCAAAATAAAAATATTTTTTTTGCGCTATCCAGAAAATTATCAGCTTTATCAAGACATAATTGTTGATTAAATATATGTCTCATTCTGTGGAATTTCGATGGGTCCTGGTATTTATTTATTTGTTTTTAATTTGATACAGATTGTGTCTACACGTCTTCATTGCATTGCTTCTCATAAATAACTTTTCGATACTGAAACATGGAAACGTAAACCACAACGACTAGATTGAGTGCTAGAAACAATAAAATGGCCGACCATAAATGGCGACAACACATTGGCATTAGTGGAGGGTGCCAATTGTTTTCTCCTGGGAGGACGCCACTTAATCTCGATCCTCACTGTATACTGCTAACTGTTTTTTTTGGGGGGGGGTATAGCCGTCAAAGATTCAACTCCGTTTCAATGCCCATTAATAAACACTAATCACTACCCCAAACAGGCCGGTCTAAATAACCCTAGTTAGTAAATTTGAAGCATAAAAACGCATAATTGCAGTGATGATATATTAATTTTATATAGACAACTGGCACGCCGGTCGTAATATACGCTAAAATCTGATATTTTAATTATGACTGTAAGTTTTGTATTTATTATTAAAGAGCCAATTCTATATTAATTATATTGTGTGGAATATACGTGGTGATTTCAGAAGTTTAAAAAAATTAAAGTAGGACTTTGGTGCCATCATCCAAAATCAAAACCAAAACATAGCACTTTAGCATCATTTGCTACTGTCAAAGCGAAGTCCATGTGCATATAAACACTTTTAAAATAATGTTGTTAGAGGCATACATGTATGCATGTTTGGTCGACTTATGCAAAGTTCCATATTTTGTTCAATTTTGACTTCTTAGCAGCTATTTTTATCGGTTAAAAACCAAATCTAAATTGTTCCACAGGTTCAAATCTCCTATATATTGTTTCAAGTCTGTAGACCAAAATAGAGAAATAGGCAAGGTCACTTTACTCTCTCTCTCTCTCTCTTTCTATATATATATATATATATATATATATATATATATTATTCAAATGTGAATTGTAGTGAATTTTAACAGTTAATTGATTTGCATATATACGCGTCTTACGAACTTGATATTTCGGTTTGATTATAACCAAGTTCCAGCTTAAGATGTGAAATGTTTTATAACGGGTTAGTACATCTTGGGTATCAAATCAAAATCACCAGTAATTGAGGTTTTGGTGTGAAGCTATTTTTATTGCCATTTACCAACACAACCAGCGTATTTGGAGGGAAGTTAAACAAGAAAAAAGTGTAGATAATGTGAGAAAAGGACAGAGAGGTCTCGGGAAGAACGAAATGTGAACGAACGTCGGAGAAAACTGAAAACGTTGTAATGTATCTGAACATATAAAAACGTTGTAATGTATCTGAACATATAAAAATGAAGATGCGAGATCGAAATGAAAACAAAAAGATTTAAAAAAAAAAAAAAAAGGAAAATATGTAAGCGAAAGAAAATATGGAAATAGAAAGGAACAATAAAAATATACAAAACAACTATTGTCGTGTAAAAGTCAAGTAATTCACGCTTTTTTTTTAGTATGGCCCGAAATGAATGTCTTTTATTTAGAAGATGGTCGTTTAGAATTGTTTACCTACTACTTTATCTATTTGTCCACTGGTTTCTGCGGGATGAGAACATGACACCTCCGTGGATTAAATAAAGCGGTCCGTTCGAAAATCCGTGTTGATAAAAAGATTGTAGAGATTGACAAGATACATTTGAAGAAGATAGGCTGAAAGATTGTGAAAATCACATTCTAAATAAAACATTAGTTCGCAAATTTCAACCGCTCCAGTAGGCATCTCACTCTCGATCCAATCATCAATCCGTATAACAGCCAGGTACGCCATAAAATACGGTACTGTTGCCATATCAGGGCAGGAGCTGCTCGGCGCGCCTATCCCGCCTTGATAGAGTTCAAAATCGGCTTCGAAACCTAGTAGGTGATGCCCCTTTTCTGTTCCTTGCAACCTCTTTCCCCACAAAAGAGACGTTGCGAGCCTATATCTTCTCTATCATTATTTTCATGAAAAGTGCTCGACTGAACTCCAATCTATAGTCCCCCCTTATCAAACTTTCACAAAAAACACTCAACTAGCTACAAGCACTAAATATGATTTTCCACACTGACTGTGCCTAAATATAAACGTAAACTCCATGAACATAGCTTTTTCCCCAGAACTGACTGTCTGTGAAACTGTTCCGCTGGCCTGCTTCCCGGTTGAATACAACATAATAGTCTTCAAATCCAATGTAAAAAAAATTCGAGTGTAGCTATCCTCATAAATAATCAAATTCTACCCAATTTACGCCATTTGCGATTACTACACTACACCCTTATATTCATTAACCAATATCCTCGAGTGACCTTCAAGCCTTGATAAACGGTGGCCCGGAAGTACAAAAAATTAAATTATTCAAATTTTGCCCATTAAAATGTTTACGTTTATTTTTCAATCTGTTCAATGTATGAATTTTAGCTTTGGGTCAACACTACTTCACTTCATCATCTTTACAAAAATTATCCTTCCGAACTACTTAAAAGAAAAAAGAAAAATAATTAACCGTATAAAAAGTGTGCCAGCTGTTCTCAAGCAAATTGACTGATAGTTTCTACTTTCATTTTGGTATTTTACTTATGGGTCACTACTTATCGATGTTCAAGTCATTTCAAAAGTAGCAGACCGCTCGGAGTTGCCCGATTGATAAATACGCTTAAATATGATATTTTAATTATAATTACAAGTTTTGTATTTATTATTATATAGCCAGTTCTATATTAATCATTATATTGTACAGAATATACAGCCAATTCTATATTAATGATGTTATATGATAGATCTTGGTGGGAGATGTGATGGGTCTTTGTGATGATGGTATATAATGGATCTAGGTGAAAAATCCTACCAGACGATTTACGAAGGTTATTAAAATAAGTTTAGTCATTTGTGATGAAAGTTATGATGGATCCCGCTTCTTGTAACGAAGACTTGCAATTTTTTGTTAAATGTCATTTATTCGCAGTTTTTGTAGACAAAGAATATGTAGACGATATTCAATTTTCTAAAAGTTATAAGACTTGACAAGGAAATTTGAAAAAGAAAAAAAATCTCTTTACTCACTTCTAAAATATTCCTGCCACTCTGCATTTAAAAAAATAAGTTACTTTAACGGTCCAATACTATTGCAAAAAACGTACCGACCACAAACTACGATGAATATTTTATGGTATTAAATAACCTAACACGATCAATAAGTTACAAAAGAGTCAGCTAACCAGCAACCCCAATTCTTTAAATTTAATCATCTTTCAAAAATATACCTGGAGAAATTATTTAAAAAGAGAAATAAGTGTAAATTTGAGATAGAAGTCCGGATTGTAGGGATTTTGTGAGGGTTTTTTTTTAATGAAAATCACTACAGAGTATTGAAGGCATTTTCATTGTACATCACGCCATTTTCCTTTTTTTTTTTTTTACTAAAGATATGCTTTTCATTACATATCATACATTCCTTTGCAAAACATTCAAACATTGAACATATGATTTTCGCTGTCCTTTTTAATGGGTCATCTTGAACTATTTCTATGTGATATATTTATTTTCGAGTGCTTGTCTAAAACTCCCCGTCCTATATAAAAAAATACAAATGATCCTGTGACAAACTAATTATAGTATTCCAAAAATCACTTAAATTGATCAAATGGTTTGATTTTTATAAATAGAATCATTTTAAAGCCAATTTTAGCTTTGGAAATTATCTCCTCACTCCACATGTTAAGAATGGCTTTTTAACATCTCGTAAGTTTCAATTATTTGTTCCTTCATTATGCTTCCAAGATGGCGTCGTGAGAACGTGTTCTTAGTTTATACATAAAAATTTAGTTTTTTTGTTTTAAAATAAAATTACTTGATTTATTTACGTGTTTTTTCGTGTACGATATTTCCTTTCTGTTACCGGTAAGTACATCATACAGAGATGTCTTTACTTTTGTTTTGTTTCTCACAGGGGAGGGTATAGGAAAAACGCTCAAAAACGAATAATTGGATCGCACAGAAATATTTATATGACAACATTAAAAACGATGAATATAACCACGTGCTCAATGTTTGAAAAATGTATGACTTAAAATATGTTTTCGTACAGGAATTCTGGACAAGTATGATCTTTTTTTTTTTTGCTATAAACTAACTCTAAACAATTCAGCATGGAGCTTTTTTTTATTCGAAAATAGAAAAAATAATTTTCACAAAATGTGCTTATTTATTAACTGATGTGGGGTATGTCATGAAAAGAAAAGAAAATGGCGACGATAGTCAATTTGTGAAACGGAAAAGAGAAAGACAAAAACGGATCAGTATCAGGAGCAGGCAGGATGAAAGAATAGAACAACGAGAGAAAAGTGGTAAACTATAATAGAATACGATTTTTAAAAAAAGACAGAAAAAATAGAAGCGAAGAAGAGAGCTAATAGCGTGGAAAATATAAAAACGAAAATGTAAAAACGAAAGGAGTGAATTATTGAAGGAGACAACTTCACGCCGACAAAGAAAAAGGAATAAAACTGAAAAAAAAGAGAGATAACTGATATAGGTCTGTTCCAAAAATAAAGCAAAACAAATGCAAGATGTTGAAGCTTTGGCGGGAAGCGCTTGTCATTCATTAGTCGCCTTCGCATATCATCCAGATTGAATGGCGCTTGTTAGCGTTCTAATGCGAGTCACTTAGAAGTCTGCGACGGGCACAGATAACCAACCATATATTCCTACACTGAAGAATTCCCTTTTTTTTCCTTTTTATTTATTCCTTCGCAAATTCTTTTAAGTTCCCGTTCTTTCATCTACAAGAGCCAATGATTATCAATAAGCGGCCATTTTCTTTTTTTGCTCATCTTGGTAATTTTCTTATTTTCTCATTGTTGTTGTTTAGTTTTTAGAGTTTTATATTTTTTTATTATTTGTGCGTGTGCGTGTGCGTGTGTCTGTGTGTGTGTGTGTGTGTGGTTAGATTTTGTCAATTCGGCTTGTTTCTCTTTTCCTCCGTTGATTTTGTTTCGCAGAACAATTTCTTCCGTTTTTCATCGGGAATCGACTTTCTCACAAAATGTTCCGCTACGCGCATGCGTAAGCATGTCAATGTTCCGGATTCATCAAGGGGGAATTATTTTCAAATATGTAGTCGGCATCATGCGTTGTCGGTACAAGATAGATAAATATATATACATGCCGGTAAGAGAAATGAACAAAGAAATTGTGGCATCTTAATTGAATGTATATATTTTGGATACGATGCTAATAATAAATGATGCAAAATTATTTGCTAAGAACAAAGCAGAACTAGAGAAACATTAACAAACACAACAGTTATCTCTAGCCAACATATAGGAATGGAATTCAGCAACGAGATGTGTGTTCTATTTGAGATGACGAAGGATAAAACTGAAATAAAAAACAGACTTTCCTAATATGGGAGTAATGCGATAGATATAAATACTTGAGCATTTGGAAAGTTGACAGCATCAAACCAGCAGAGATGAAAAAGATAATATATAAGAAGTAAACTAAAACTAGTTGAAACCAAATTATACAGAAGAGACCTATTCAATGGTTTGTTCTTTTGCTTTACGGCATATCAACCCTTTCCGGATGATTTAATGTCGAATCCAGTAATTGGGGGGGGGGGATAGTTTTCAACTTTTTTATATCTTTAAATATTTATTGATTTTTTTGTTTGGTTGTTTCCTGGACGAAAATTTTTTTTTTTTTCAATTTATAGAACATAACTCTGTTCCGTCTGCCTGCTTCCCTCCGGACTACAACTTGGATGTCTTCAAGTCCAATGTTAACAAATTCCTAATGAACCGCCCCCTTAATTAGACACTTCATCAAATCTCCACACTAACGTAATGTACTTGCAATAATCCTTATCCCTGAGTGGCTTCCGGGCCTTGATAAGTGGTGATCACTGTGTAAAAAAAAAAGAGTTTCGAAAAGGGAAAGAAAAAGATAACATCGGTATTTGGTGTACTTTTCTATTCAGAAAGCCACTATCTTCAGACAACCTGATCTAGTGGCACCATATTTTTTTCCAGATGAAGAGAAAATTTAAATAATGAAAATTCTAGATCTGTCAAATCGGAAGTAAAAGATACTATGTAAAAAGGTCATCTAAAACTATTTTTAGTATCCTGAAAGCAAACCGCATCAAACCAGCATTGATGAAAGAGATAATTAGAAATTAATACATAAGAACAAAAAAAGCTGTTTGAAAGCAAATTATATTGTAGGAATCTATAAAGTTAAATAAATAGTCGCTCTTAATATGACGCAAGATATTCTGAACCTTTCATAAACAGTGCAAAAATAAAATAAATAACCACTGTCAATAATTTTCACCACTCTTTATCTGTGCCTAAATCCAAACGTAGATTCCATGAGCAGAGCTTGTTTCTGAGAAGTGCACGATTGTGGAACTCTTCCGTTCGCCTGTTTCCCACTTGGCTACAACTTGGATGTCTTCAAGTCCAACATAAACAAATGCCTGACAAACCGCCCCCTTAAGTAAGACACTATCAAATCTCCAATACTAATGATTACTACAATACTATATCATTGATTACTGTGCACGCAATAGCCCTTATCCCTGAGTGGCCTCCGGGTCTTGATAAGTGGTGACCCCATGTACAAAACCCCCCAAAAAACTGATATCTAGATTAATAAAAACATGAAAATATCCATCAACAAGGAATTCTGGCTAAAAGATAATGATGGCAACCTGGTGTCTCATGAGACAATGGCGTTCAGGAATCCAGTCTAGTACACCGAAGCGTCTGCTATGGATATAAAGTCGAAGCTGGGGTTACCTATCCGGATGCAGGCCTGGATACGAGATAAAGATACTTAGGTTTGCCCAGTTTACAGGGTTTCCTTGTCGGCGTTGCAGACAAAGTCCGACGGAAAGGCAAGCCAATACAATGGAACCAGTGCAGCTACAGGAGTTGCTGGAAAGGTGTTGCAGTGATTTACCACCCGCCTATTTGGACTCTAAAACCTTATCTTTTGTCAGGGTTTACTTCCTTAGCCTTTGCCAAATAATCTACAACGCAATGGAGCTATTGTCTCATAGCTGGTGAAAATGTGAAAATTCCAATTTTGGCGGAAATAATCGAGATTTTTAATTGTAGTTGAAATATATGATTTTATCATACAATTTCACAGTTTTGCAAATTGGCTTCTGCATTCAAGGATTTAAAAATATTTGTTCTCAGTGCCATGTTCTGTGTTCTGTTGTATTTTTAGTTCTTTTACAGACTTTCCGAATTGCTCCCAGTTTTTTAATTTATATTACAGTGTTTTTTTTTGTTTCATATTTCTTCCAACGTTATGGCAAGCTCTATATATTTGTTTTACGCGTCTGTTCACTAGACTTTCACCATATGAACTGCTAGAAGGGCGGAATATATTATTTTGCATGTTTTGTTTTTCGTTTTTTGCGACATTTACCGCATCTGGTCTCCTTACTTGGATAATGTAGTACATTTGTATTACCGTTTCAGGGGATTTTATGATTTTTATTTTCCAATCACTTTCCTGGTTTTTATTTATGCAGTTCATCTGCATGTCCAAAGTACTGTTGTCTAAATAGTGGCTAGTAAACTAACATTCTTACGCAGACATGTTTATTATTGTATTCATTATTGGCTAGTTTGTTCCAGTGACTTATGTTGTTTACTGTTTCGTCTCTTCGTCAACATTGTAATGTTTACCGTTTAATTCAATCGTATCTATCTTGGTTTTCAGCAATTGCAATTGTAGTTATGGCTGTATCAAAATAAAAGTGAAACTCTTAAGTGATTTTCCTTAAAAACAAGATATAATATTGACAAAATATTGTAAAATAAAAAAAAGAATGTAAGTAGCACTAGTAAGTAGTTAAGAATTGCGAGCCCGATTTTATAAATCACCTTGAGGGAAACATGATACAAAATATAGAGCAACTGATCGCCACCACCAAAAGAGCAATAATGTGCACAAAACTAAGAACAGCGAAACGGAAAACAAAAACTTAGTAAAACAAACTTGGAAGAGAAGCTGATACATAGACAATTTAGAATAATTAAGGTAATTACACACATAACCGCATGTACATTAAAAAACAAATTAAAAAAACTGATATCTGAACATGGAAACTATCGCTATCAACAACCGCAGAAATTAACGCAATTCGTATGAACCCATGAAAACCAAGATAGATACGATTGAAGTAAACGGTAAATATTACACTGTTAACGAAGAGACGAAACGGTAAACATAAGCCACTGGAACAAACCAGCCAATAATGAATACAATAATAAACATGTCTGCATAAGAATGTTAGTTTGCTAGTCACTGTTTAGACGGCAGTACTTTGGACATGCAGACGAATTACATAGATAAAAACCGGAAAAGTGATTGGAAAATAAAAATCATAAAATCCCCTGAAACGGTAATACAAATGTACTACATTATCCAAGTAAGGAGACCAGATGTGGTAAATGTCGCCAAAAACGAAAAACAAAACATGCAAAATATATTTCGCCCTTCTAGCAGTTCATATGGTGAAAGACTAGAGAGAAGACGCCTAAGGCAAATATAAGGCTTGCCAGAACGTTGGAAGAAATATGAAAAAAAAACAAATAAAAACACTGTAATATAAATTAAAAATAAGAAAACTGGGAGCAGTTCCGAAAGTCTGTAAAAGAACAACTTAAAATAAAAGGAAGATTGACTCTTTACATAATATTACACTGATGAAAATAACTGTTTTAAAATCTTTAAATGCGGAAGCCAATTTGCATAACTGTGAAATTGTATGATAAATTATACATATGTCAAAATTATATATATATTTCAATATTATTTCAATATTATATATATTTCAATATTATTTCAATATTATATATATTTCAATATTATATATATATATCAATATTATAAATATTTCAAATACAATTTTAAAAAAGTTCTATTAAAAGCTTGACAATACAAAACTATAAGTACTTACATAATTTATAACTGCTTTTGATACATACAAATAATTTATCTAAAACTTACTTTATTGTTAACTAGCAAGCCGGCCGGCGTGGCCCGATCATAAAATACGCATAAATATTATATTTTAATTCAAACAGAAACTGAGACATGTGCATGCGAGTATTATGTTTTTTTCTAAACAGTTCACTTCTTGTGAGTAAAAAAAGAACTACTTGAGATCGAAACAAGACTTAAAGACAAAAAGAGTCGAGTACGATAACCAATACACCAGTTTAACACGATATTTAAAAAGTTTTTCAAACCTACTTATTCTTTACATAAGAAAGCTGTCACGTGAAACAGTTGTCAAAAAGATAAAAATCCGATGACCCGGACTTTCTAATTTTTCAGTTTTGACATTTTAGCAGTCTTTTAGACGGATGAAAATCGATTAAAATTTTCCCACGTGTCTGAATAGCTTATATACCAAGTTTCAAGTCTATAGATCAAAAGTTCGTAGATTATATAGGTTGAGAATTGCCCACACACATACATTCTCACTTTTATAGATATATACATTAGACCAACCAAATGTTTCGGACCAAAATAATAAAGTATATCATATACAGGTTTTTATTTATTTTCGTCAGACCATTGTGTGTGATCCGTGATACTAGGATGTTCTATCTCTTATAAAGCGAAACAAAAAAAAAGCCGTCTAGTACAGATTGATTTGCAAGGGGCGGATTGCGACGACGCTTTTCCCCTTTGAAATTGCCATTTGTTTTTGCTGATATTTGAAAACTGACGATATCCTGACTAAGAAAAATAAACACAGAAGATACTGAAGTTTATTTATATGAAATTGTATCAGCCGAAACAATTGTTTGCTCTAAATGAACAATAAAATAAGTTTTCATTAAATGATTTTCTGTTCCTTGTATTAAAAGCGGTTAAACATTTAAAATTACACACATATATACACGCAATACATCTCCCACTTTGTCTCTTTTCTTCTTTATACATATACAGATATACACACACATACACCCACCCTGATATATATATATATATATATATATATATATATATATATATATATATATATATATATATATGCGTGTATATACGGATATATTGTCTAGAAGTCGATTACAGAAAATGGCTAATTTGACAAAATTATCCTTATTAGAAAATTATGTTGAAAAACTTTGCGAGATAAAATCAGAATTGATGTGAATTATAAAAAGGAAAACATCATTAAATCAAGGAAAATGTACAGATTTAATTATGATCTATTTTTTTGTTCGCCTTTTTTATGGAGGGGGGATGAATTGCGATTATATTGACACAGTCGCTTCTGATAAACTTAATTTGTCTGCGTTATTTTTCGCCCTTTTTCCTTTAAATCCGATAACAAAACCAAAATAAGAAATACATTTCAAAACAAAAACATACAGCGATGAAAATTCTATTTCAAATTTAATCTTACCAGACTAGAAAAATAAAAAAAAAATAAAATAAAAAAAAAAACGAAAAATCCTCATCTACAGTAACTTAAAATTTGGTTGTTTTGCTTTACGGTATAACACCCTTTTTCGAGTTATTTAATGGTGAATATAACAATTTTGGAAAAAGTTTTTATGCTTCAAGCTCTTTATTTCTTCAAATATGTATCCATAGTGTTTGGTTTGTTTGTTTTGGGGAGACACTTTGTGTTTTTTCTTGTTTTTGGCTTTAATGAACATGATTTTTGCAAACTGAGACGAAAACAAAAATGAAGAGCAATGTTTGGTGCATTTTAAGTCATGAAACCAGTATCTTCAGATAGCCTGATCTGATATCACCAGGGGTAGGTTAAAGAATGCCATTTGCAACTTGAGCATGACAGACTAACCGATGGACATTCAATCTGCCATTTTAGCGATAAAGTTAGATTCGAATATGCATGACAGATTAACAATTAATGGCGATATACTGAGAAAATCTATCAAGGAAACATGAACATATGTTTTTTACTATTCTCTAATCAAATATCAAGGCGCAAAAGCCACTTGGTAAATGGGTGAGTGAATGTCAGGTTGACGGCGAGAGAACACCATAATGATTGCTAGTGATGGTGGTGATTTGGTAGAATTGGATTATTTAAGAGTACGGATCAAGAATAATTTGCCTACATTGGACTTGAAAACGACTATGTTGTGATCAGTTGTGAAGCAATTATGCTCCACAACCGACTAGCGAATATGGCCTCGAATAGCGACTAAGATTTGATCGTTAGCGTACAAAGGGAATTTTTTGGCGATGGTGTCATGCACGCTCCCAGATTCCATCTGATATCTACAGAACGTGTCAGTTTTTAATTTTTGTGTTTTGGGTTGTTTTATTTATTTTTACTTGTGAATCACTGTGGACCTACTCGACAACCGCGAATGTGAGAAGACAAAAGAAAAGAATACCAATAAAGAAGTTTTGGAGTTGGGGATTGTTATTGAGAGAGGGTTGCATGTGGTCACGCAATAGTTTTCAGGGATCAAAATTCCAGTTGGGCTTCATTTCTAAAAGATACAAATGAAGGTACTCGAACGTACTAGATATGTTCGGATTTGAACTCTGTCTGCCGTTTCCATATGCCACTGTCGGTAACGAACGTGCCACTTGCCCCCTTTCCCATCATCTATAATTCCTGTATGTCTAAACACTTCTTTCTCCGCAGCTGTGATTAGAAGCGGAGCCGAATTTAGAGCAACGAGCGAATTAAGGAATTAAAAATGAATTTAGACGGCGAAAGGGACAAGGCTAATTACGAAAGAACTGGGCCAATTGAGGCCGGCCGCGACACCGGCAGCCCACAACCAGTCCCGATGGTTAGCGGAGACACCCTCGAGCATCGGTATGACGGGTGAGGTGGCGAGGTACGGGGTTAGGGTACAGGTAAACGGGCACATTCTCTCCAGTTCTTTTCTATTTCTTTACTTCTTTCATTATCTTTTTAATAAGCTGTAAATTATGTTAAATCTGACCAGCGGCAAAATGTAACGCATGAAGAATATTTAAGTAAGAAAAACAAAAACAAACAAAAAAAAAACGCATACAGCTTATACAAAACACTGGCTGAAGTACATGTCTACGCCAAAGAAGAGATTAAACTTATAATATAGCACAATACATGCTATACATTCACGTATACTGCATTATTAAACAGGCTATTAAACAATATACACAAAAATATTCCAATTAAACAGCCTTGGGAGTTCTCTCCCTTGGGTACATAAAGCACTGTTTCATAGTGTTTTTCCAATTGAATATATTGGGCTTATTTCTCTCGCATTTAACATGTGTTAGTCACGAAAGTCGATCGTTAGAGAGTATAGATTCGAATTATTCGAGCTCGGATGCAAAGTTTTTCGGCCAATTCATATTGATGATTACCAATGAACATGAAACATATGTAATACCCATACACATTTATTTATTTTTTTTTTAAATGTTATTTTTACCAACCAAACTTCGGAATTAAAGGTGAATTTGCAGCTGGATTCGACTGACAATAATTATCATTTCCTACACTGTGAAGCGTGAAAGACTAGATTTCACTTTTAATTCCACAGTTTGACATTGAACTACCCCACTAATAAACATTGAAAAAGAAATCTCTTCCTGATCTACATTAATGATCTTCCAAATCACATCCTTACATCATTCGTAGACATTTCTGCTGATGATACTACTATCTATCGTAGCACATCTAAGACCGTAAACGACCAAGTTCTCTCTGATTCTCTCTCCTCTGATCTTGAGCAAGTGGTACAATGGGGAAAGAGGTGGTTCGTTACTTTTAATGCATCTAAAACCAAGCTTCTATCTTTACATCATCAACGTTCTGATCCCCATCTGACATCAATTGAAATTAATGGCTCTCGTCTTGGGCAGGCCTCATGTTTGGACAAGCTTATGGGCTTGACCTTTACTCCTGATCTGAAATGGAACACATACATTAAATCCTTTGCCAAGGCCGCTGGAAAAATGGTGGGATCCTCCTATCGATCCAGTATATATCTCACTGCTGATGAAATTCTCTATCTATATAAGAGCTAGATACATCCAAGGATGGAGTACTGTTGCCGCATCTAGGCAGGAGCTGCTAGAAAGGACTTATCCTGCCTTGATAGAGTTTAAAATAGACTTCGTAGCCTCGTAGGGGATGCTCTTTTCTCTTCCCTGCAACCTCTTTTTCATAGAAGAAATGCTGCGACTTTGCTTTATCGTTATTTTCATGGCAAGTGCTCGTCTGAGCTCCAATCTATGGTCCCCCTTCGCCAAACTTTCACAAGAAACACCCGTCTAGCAGAAAACACTATCACTAATTTTCCCCACTTTTTAGCTGTGCCTAAACTTAAACGTAGATTCCATGGACAAAGCTTCTTCCTTAGAACTGCGCACTTGTGGAATTGTCTTCCCTTTTCCTGCTTTCCAGCTGACTATAATATGGTTGTCTTCAAGTTTAACGAAAACAAGTCTTTGATTAACCGTTCCATATAAGTTAACAAATTTACCGAATTTTCATTATTAACTATTACTATATTGTCAACTTTATACTGTACACCCTTTAACCCTTATCTTCGAGTGGCCTCTTGGCCTTGATAAGTGGTGATGCCTAGGTAAAAGAAAAAAAAAAGGAAATTTAAATTTATATGGTATCAATTTAGCGAATATATACAATAAACAGGCATATATTGTTCAACGGTCGCGGCCGGAATATAGGTTTAAGTGTACAATTCTCATTATATATATATTAAAGCTCTTGCAAGAAACTTTTAAATTTAAAAATGAATAAACAAAAAAAAAGCCGTTTTTAAACACATTAAGATGCAAAGATCTTTGTTAACGAAAAGATAAAAAAAAACATTCAAATTTCCTTTTCTGTTCTTTCTTTTTAACTTTATTCTTCCGTTTCCTAAAATTTCAACTTTATTTTCTTTTTTTAAATTTGAATCATTTTGTTTGTTCTTTTAATAAAATCTTTGCATCTAAACGGATTTCAAAAACACTTGTCTGTTTATGCAAAGTTATGCTTATTGCGAAAGTAAATCATAATATCCACCATAAAATACAAGAAGACAACCACAGCCAAGCTGGTAAAGCATTCTTAATAATATTAACTAAGTAAAATCGCTGCATACATCTCGCTGTAGCAGCTGGCAACTAATGATAGAAGCAAAAAACTCAGCAAATACTATGAATTTGCCAGAGAGATACAGGGTTATATCAATAATTGTAGAACTATATATATATATATATATATTCGTCATTTAATGTTTATAGTCGATAATAAATGAACTTGTCTCTTTAGTAGTATAAAACATGTATCGATTCTTATTAAATCCCGGACAACAGCAAGACCTCTGCTAATTGATATATATCTCGTTATTTTATGTTCTTGGTCGATAATAAATTGACTTGTTGTGCAGTTCCACGAATCTGACATAACCCACAAGAAGAAAGTAGAAGGAAATAGAATTTCCGCAATAAAAGCAACACACTAATGAAAAACAGCCGAACTATTAAGGCAAACTTACAAATGCGAAGATGAATACTCATAACTACTCACTAACCTGACATAAGTGAAACTAGAAATAAAATAAAATTGTTAGGCGGACACCACGAAACTGAATGTTCCAGAAACTCCATAACCTAACACTCCCTTAAAAAAGAAAATGGTATATACTAGCCTCCTGTTAACACACAATATTATCCCGAGTGTTAAGGAAAACTTAAAAATAGGATAGTACTATCGACATTCCTATGTGTAATTCTCGAATCCTAAGGATGCTTATTGCTAGTAAATTTAAACAAAAAATGGCCAACAGTAGTTATTTGCGTGAATTTAATGATGCGAAGACATCAAACGATTTGTGACAAGTATGAAAAAAAGTGAACATTACTTACAATCTAATTGTTGTCACTTAGATTCCAGGGAATCTCATCTGTTATTTTCAATGTGCGGCCAGCAAAAGTGATACGTGTGACAAATAGTTACTAGATTAAATTCCCACAATTTACAAAATGTTATCAATGATAGTAAATTTCTTTACGACACAAAGTTACCTTTCTGATTGGCATCGTCAGATCTTAGTAGCAGTAAATTGGCTATAACGATGTTTGATTTTTACTAGCTAGTTGAGAATAATCATTTTAATATTTCCAGAAAAATTGAAATTCCAATCGCTTTCATATTTTATATATTTGATCCATCTATTTAAGAAACACATCGTGAATTCTACATATTTTAACATGGAAATTTTAACATGGCGCCCGTGCTCATTGGGTACATTGCTTTTCTATATATTTTACAATTAGACTGTTTAAAGAAAATTATTTTTTTTTAATTTGTATTATTTATTTTCTTCTGGCTACTTATCTTGAGTTTTATTTTCACAACGTTTCGATTGATTCAGGTGTACCTTATTGAACTCGGAAATCTTGCCGAAATCTGAAATATGTACGGAATACCTTTATTTAACCCATGAGGTTAGTATGCTCTCGTTTCGTAAGCCATGGCTGAGTAGAATTCTTACTCAATTATATTTAATGTGTTGCCCGCCCGTCCACGATGAGGATTAAACCTTCAACCTCCAGAAGACTAACTTTACAACTGAATTTCACGAAATAGATTATCCACTATGCCAAAGGTTCTTGCGATTCTAGTACGGATTTCACATAAACCGAAACACTGAAAATAACACTGAAGGTGAGAACAGTAGGCCGAAGAATCTAAATAATATGAATAATAAATCGGCATCTCAAAAATACATTCACAATTTTCTGAGGAAAAGAAATGTCTTAATTGCAATGTGTGAACATCATTACATTTTCCGTTGTATTAGCAATCAAAAACGGTGATAAATAAATATGAACGACACGCTACGCACGATATTTAAATGTTCCTTTATGTATTCGTTCTGATAATGTTTTTGCATAAACCATATTCCAGTAAATCGCAATGTTGTGTTTGTTACAAATAAGAACAGAAGAACTTCTGATAGTGAGTGAGAGAGAAAAAAAGAAGAGGGAGAAATGAAAGAGAAAAAAGAGAAAAAGATATAAATAAAGAGAACGTGGGCACGAAAGAAATAAAACCAAAATGGCCGTCATGCTATGCAGGATATGTAAGCTCTGTTATCTATTTTGCATTAATCAGACTTCTGTAAATAATGCCTGCTTCTAATAGAAACCAATTAAAACAAATCCATTACATCATTAGTTATAATATTTAGATACTTTTATTCAATTAAAAAATTAATAATCAAACGATGACATAAATACTTTTAACTTGAGACAAAACCAAATAGCATATTTCGAAATCAGCGCAATAAAAATTATTCTCATGCAACCCAAGGTATTTTTCTATAGATTGATAAAATTTCTTTCCCGCTAGATCCAAATGCAAGATAAATCTCGTGAAAAGAGAATTATATATGCAGGAGAACCCCGGTATACGGCATTAAACACATACTTAAATCATTCGTTGACATCTATGCTGATGACACGACCATCTACGGTAACACATCAAAGGCTGTAAATGACAAAGTTCTCTCTGATTCTCTCTCCTCTGATCTCGAGCGCGTGGTTCAGTGGGGGAAGACGTGGCTGGTTACCTTTAATGCATCCAAAACCAAACTCCTATCCTTACATCATCAACGCTCTGATCCCCATCTGGCATCAATTGAAATGGATGGCTCTCGTCTGGGTGAGGCCCCGTGTTTTGACAAGCTTCTGGGTTTGTCCTTTACTCCTGATCTGAAATGGAACACGTACATCAAGTATGTTGCCAAGATCGCTAGAAAGATGGTGGAATCCTTCTACCGCTCCAGAAGATATCTCACTACTGATGCAATTATTTATCTATATAAAAGCCAAGTACGTCCAAGGATGGAATACTGTTGCCATATCTGGGCAGGAGCTGCTAAAAACAGCCTATCCTGCCTTGACAGAGTACAAAATAGACTTCGTGGCTTAGTGGGGGATGCACTTTTCTCTACCCTGCAACCTCTCTCTCTCTCACAGAAGAGACGTTGCGAGCCTATCCTTGTTTTATCGTTATTTCCATGGCAGGTGCTCGTCTGAACTCCAATCCCTGGTCCCCCCTCGCCAATCTTTCACGAAAAACACCCGTCTAGCTGAATCCACTGTGACAAATTTCCGCCACTCTATATCTGTGCCTTAATCAAAACGTGGATTCCATGAACAAAGCTTCTTTCGTAGAATTGCACGCCTGTGGAACTCTGTTCCGTCTGCATGCTTCCCTCCGGACTACAACTTGGATGTCTTCAAGTCCAATGTTAACAAATTCCTAATGAACCGCTCCCTTAAATTAACACTTCATCAAATCTCCACACTTACGTAATGTACTTGCAATAACCCTTATCCCTGAGTGGCTCCGGGCCTTGATAAGTGGTGATCACTGTAAAAAAAAAAAATTTATCCGTTCCGGGGTTGGGATCCTAACGTCAAATCGCTATATGGCGGAGCCTAAACAAAATTTTATACTGTACTTATTAAAAATTAGTAACAAAATACACTACAGTATATAATACACCTGTATATAATCAAATAACATTATAAATAACAGGTTAAGTTGGGGCAAATACTGTCAGCAGGGATGGAAAAAAACATAGTATTCCACATCGTTACCTGACACAAACGTATTCTGAACAACCGTGCCCCAAGGTTCTACTATATAATTCTCTTTTCATGAGAATTGTCTTCCACTTTGATGTGCATCATGATTACAGATTTATATAGAGGGGAAGTGATAAACCTTTGACAAAAAACTTTCAAGATGAAATTTCACCGATTAAATAACACAAATGCAATAAGTTCAATTGGTTTATTGGCAATGTTCACAAAATTTGCTTTTATTTTATCCCAAAAGGATTATCTCGAGATGGAACTATTTTATGTTACTCCACGATGAGTTTTGCAGACGTGATAAATTGGATCCATTCCGTAATGATGCGAAACGTTTGCGTATGGTATCAAGTTCGCGGTTGCTTTTTTTTTTACTTGTAGTAACGGAATATTATGAAATGTATGTTGATCCCACTCCGAATTTACTCAAGTTGAGCTGAGAAACCATAGATTACTAACGTCTGTGGATCGCGTGGTAAAAATCAAATTCTTAATTTAAATGAGCTAAATTTATTTCCTGGCCCGAGCGAATAACTTCAATTCTAATTCCTCAGCTCATACTTGGTAGTCGACTGACAAATATTCGACTACTGAGTCTGTAAAAACAAAGGATTCAGATTACTTTTGTAAAATTATCGACTACCTACTTCAGAGTTGATTAAAAGAAAGAAATCTGCGATCATACAGTTGATAAAAAAAACAGATTTCGACTCTTGCAAAGGTTTTTGATCATTATCATTGAATGCTTACTCCTGCTATCCTTGCCAACTTTCGATCCTTGATCCCAATTCTGACTCCTTACCTCTGGTTTCAAGACGAGTACGAAGACTTATATATATATATATATATATATATATTACTTCCTTGAGTATTTTTCTTTTCTTTTGCTATATTTAAATTGTCCAATTGATGAGGAGTCACGTTTATCTATTTTCTCGTGTTGTGACAATCGTGTTTGATTAGCTTACGGCCACAAGGCACGTGTGCGTCTGAGGAGCAAAGATATTAGCGGAGATTAAGACAAAGTTTGGAGATCAAGGATTATCTATGGCGCTGTCTTTATTATTATTTCTATTTGCACCCCCCTCGCCCAGTCATTAAAAGGATTGAAATGGGACACGAATAGGACAGTGACAAAATAAATGCTGAAGGGACAGCTTTCATAAAGAAAGTAGGCTGTAATTAGAGATGTCATGATTAAACAATATCTGTTTTTCTAAACGGATATTTTTATTTAATTTAAGCTGATAGACCGATAGACAGCTCATAACAGTCATATACTAACATCCACAATGTTCTCGGTAAAATCACCGGAATTTATCAACGTTGGGCCTAGTTAGTATCGGATGGATAGACCTTTGGGCTTAACAGGACCTTAGGTGGGAAGACAGTAATAGCTGCCAGCAAAAATAAGTAAAGTAAAAAGTATAAATAATTAAAAACAAAAATGATGTCGTAAAATAAAGCGGAATTCACCAACTTTTCAGGGCAGATGCTCAAGTAAAAAAAAAAAAAAACGACAAAAATATAGTAACGATGGGGGACAGGCCTATAATGCATTCCTCTGAAAAGAGCACTTTTAAAACAGGAGTAAAAAGGGTGGATTCCTGGGCACTCCTAACACTCCCCTACTGCTCATCCCTGCCATTGTAAACAAAATAGTCCCTAAAAGTATCCTTTGGAGCATTTTAAGGATGTCTTTTGAGGAGCATGATTTTTCTGACATTAAAAACTAATAAATAAATATGGGCATAATCACGTTGACATAATGGTTCCCGTTAGATCACTGAAGTTAAGCCACGTTGAGTCTGGTCAGTACTAAAATTGGTGACCATGTAGGAATTCCAGGCGCTCTGTGTGCTTATCTCCGCGTTGTTTCCAGTCGTCTAGCACTTCTCTTTGCTACTGGACTCAAGCAGTGCCGATTCAGGAGAGGCGTGGTTGGGTATAGCGCAACCATTGCCTGAAAATTACCCACGCAGCTACCCTTAGAGAGGGTATCCATTGTCTGCTGAGATTGAACGGAGGCATCGCAAATATGAGCGCGACATTTTGGTTAGGACCAAAGCGCAGTATTTCTTCAGATACATCTTTTTGTGTCTTCATTCACTGAAATCCTTCTAGACAAATGCGCATTTCAGTTTTGTCTCAGACTGGAATTCTCATTTAGGAGCTGAATATCACCCGCATTTAAAACCTGTTGATATGGATATTGTCCTGTGTTGTTCTAGGAAGTCCACCCTCCAAGGTTTTTCCTTTTCGAACCCCACTTTTCCGCCCTTGTATCGCACCTGCCCGCCGTGGGAAATAAATAAATATTACAGGTAAATAACTTTCTGGCTAGGAAAAAATTATTGTATCTCTTCTTATACTATGAATCATCTTTTTTCTCTCCGAAATAAAGTATATATAAACTATAAATTATACACATATACTTAAGACAACCATTTGAAGTAGGAAGGGAAGTAACTCTATAAACAATTTGTTATAATGATGTAACAGTTACAATGCTATTTTGTAAACACATTTATGAGATGCAAGTGCTTAACAATGCTTTGCTTTTTTTTTTACCTCCCTACTTCAAATGTTTCTATCTAAGTATATTTTTCGAGTTAATAGTTTATTATAAGCATATATAAATAAATACATAAACATTATATATATATATATATATATATATATATATATATATATATATATTGTATGAGCTTTATCGCCTCTAGCTACTGGTAACTAGCTGACCGCAATTATGCTCATGACTGTAGTAACATATTACTGCTTATGTAAAAAACAAATTGAGTATATATATATATATATATATATATATATATATATTATCTGCTTGTTACACATGTTTTGATTACCGAACCGTAGGAACGATCCGATAATTTCATCAGACTTTCGGATCGTTCTTACGATTCGGTAATCAAAACATGTGTAACAAGCAGATAATATAAATATATATATACTCATTTTGTTTTTCACATGAGCAGTAATATGTTACTACAGTCATGAGCATAATTGAGTATATATATATATATATATATATATATATATATATATATATATATATATATATATATATATATATATATATATTTATATATATATATTATCTCCTTGTTACACATGTTTTCATTACCGAATCGTAGGAACGATCCGAAAGTCTGATGAAATTATCGGATCGTTCCTACGATTCGGTAATCAAAACATGTGTAACAAGCAGATAAAACGGTCTCCAGTTCTCTCCAAACTCTACAACAAATGTCTTAATGAATCTTGCTTTCCGGGCTGTTGGAAAACTGCTTCTGTGGTACCAGTTTTCAAGAATTCTGGCGAAAGAACTGACCCATCAAATTATCACCTCCTCCCACCTTTCGCCAAAATATTTGAGACCATAATTAACCAAGCTCTAGTCCATCACCTTACAAATGCTAAACTTCTGACTGACAGACAATATGGATTTAGACAAGCCCGTTCCACAGCAGACGTCCTCACTAATCTCTGAACGTATATACCATTCACTGGACAAAGCGGGGGAGGGTAGAGCGGTAGCTCTAGATATATCTAAGGCTTTGGACAGGGTGTGGCATGAGGGTCTCCTCAGGAAGATTAGATCATACGGTATCACTGGTAGAATACTTAACATTATTAAATCCTTCTTAGATAAGAGAAAAATCCAGATTGTCCTCGACGATCGTACATGTAAACAATATGATATAAATGCGGGAGTGCCTCAGGGGTCTATCCTTTGACCTCTATTGTTCCTAACATTCATTAATGAACTCCGACAAAATTGTCTCTGAGATGGGTATACATGCTGATGACACCACACTATAACAGGCATGACAGGAAAACAAATGAACACATATCTAAAGAAATGGCAAAAAAACACTAGAGGTTGACCTCTAATCTAGTGGAATGGGGACAAAAATGGGTGGTCACATTCAATGCTGACAAGACTAAACTGGTTTCCTTCAATATTACAAGAAACATTCTCTGCCACCAATAGAAATGGCCAGTGACTCTTTATCTGAGAGTACATCTTTCAAGCTGCTTGACCTAACGTTCACAAACTGTACAGGTTACTGTCAGGCGTAGGTAATCTAGCACGTTAGAGAGAGCCCACTTCCTTTGCAACAGCATTGGCAATGCACTCCATGTATCTGTTCAATCTCATGTTCCCCGTTAATGTAAAGCCGAAGAGTTTGAACGAAGTAATTTCATGTAATGTAACATTAACCATATCGTTGAGAAGGTTTCTTGTAAATATTAAAGGAAAGTCTTGGCAGCATTGAATGTGACCATCCATTCTTGTCCCCATTCGAGTACAGGCCGGAAATCTTCTAGGGGTTCCGCTATTGCCTTGGATAGCGTGTTCATTCGTTTTCCCCTCATGCCTGTCATAGAGCGTGGTATCGTCAGCAAATATACGCATCTTAGAGACAATTTTATCAAGGAAAACATTTATAAATATAAGGAATAATAAAAATTCATTGCATTGACCTCTGCAGAAAACCTACATTTATATCATATTGTTTTGACGTATGACCCTCGATGAACACCTGGATTCTTTCTTTTTTTGTTTCTACTGGAGGATTATGTTAAGTATTCGTTCAGTTAAACCATAGGATCTTATTTTCATGAGAAAGCCACGGTGCCATACCCTGTTAAAGGCTTTAGATATATCCAGAGCTACTGCGCTAGCATCCTCTGTTTTATACAGTGCATGGTATATACGTTCGGAGATTACAGTTAAGATATCTGCCTAAACCCATACTGTTGGTCGAACAGAAGTTTATCAGCTGTGTGGTGATGGACTAGAGCTAAATTATGGACTCAAATAATTTGTCTCAAAGAGGGAGGAGCTTAATGGGGCGATAATTTACTGGGTCAGTTCTTTCGCCAGAATTCTTGAAGACTGGTATCACAGAGGCGGTTTTCCAGGAGCCAGGAAAGCAAGATTCATTAATGCATTTGTTGAAAAGTTTGGAGAGAACCAGATCAACCTAAGTGGAGCATTTCTTTTTAATATGACAGCCGGGATGAGATCAGGTTCACATGCTTTTGAGGTGTCTAGGTTTTTAGGATATGTCCTTGAAGGGGTGATTTTCAAATTATTTAATGTGGTATCCGTCCGCAGAGGAAAATCTGGAGGACAGTCACAGCTCGTTTGAGAAGGCCCGTTCTTTGGTTGAAAGAATTTTGTTATGAGATTGCATGAAGATTGCCTTGTATTTTCTTTTAACCATTATATATATATATATATATATATATATCGATATATATAATTTAGTTATCAAATATTTAAATATATCTATGGAGAGAGATATACAGATATATATATATATATATATGTGTGTGTGTGTAGATAGATATATAGATGTGCATGCACGTGTGTAAAAAAAAAACTTTCTGAAACTAATGGCGATCGAAAAATATCCATGTCTCCCTGAAGATTCCGACTGGGTTGGAAATTTTCTAAACGTTCGAGAGTGAATCACATTTTATGGATGGTGCAAGGGTTAAGCACCGATCCCAGTAGTGAATTATTGTCGTTTCTTAGGATCGAGCGAAAGAAATGAGATACAAGAGAGATACTGGAAATACCAAGAATGAAGTAAGAGGGGGTGAATGGAAAGGAGATGACGCCAGCCAGAAGGAAAGGAATTGCTGTGTCACATTTAAGAGTATCTAAAGTATTTCAATTGTAAATTGGACCATCATGTGTGTCATACACTTTAGGGATGACCGATTCGAGAAATTAGCAAACCTGGTTCGATGACGCTGGTCGTTAAAAATATCAATCAATATCATGGTTATGTGAAGAGGCGGCGATCTAATAAGAGAGTACATATTTCTATATGGATCATCACGAATTAGAATAATTATTTTCAACAATGTGGTATGAAAATGACGTGAAAAGCTAGTTACCTGAAAAACATATGACGATCAATATGACGTTCTGGTATATATATATATATATATATATATATATATCAGAACGTCATATGAATTGGTCATCCATTTGGTACTGACCAGGCTCAACGTTGCTTAACTTCGGTGATCTAACGAGGAACAGTGTGTCAACGTGATTATGCCGTACATTAGCTCCAATTAAATAGAAAAAGAGCGGAAAACTAACGATGGTCGTAACTAATTTTTTTGTTTGTTTGTAAAAATCAAGACAAAAAAGATGTTTTTACATCGGTAATTTTTCTGGTTAGAATTCCAGGGTAATGTTTGATTAAATAAAAAAAAAAGTCTTCATATTTAGCATTAGTATAGTTTGGAACGTTCGAACGTCTCATGTTCATATTTCTGCCTTATTTGCTCAATTTATAAATAATTTTAAGTAATTTTATCACTGCGAAACGTTTCAATATATATATATATATATATATATATATATATATATATATATATATATATATATGGCGATTAAGCTACACTGAATATTCTGCGTTTCATCCAACTATAGGATTCGTCAGGCTTATGCGCATAAGCCTGACGAATCCTATAGTTGGATGAACCGCAGTATATTCAGTGTAGCTTAATCGCCATATATATTTTATAAATTACTAACTAGCTCTACCTACGTATTGAGCACTTTTGAAGTAAATACTTAAAGTTTACGCATAAATCTATACTTTCGTATATTAGATTTATGTGAATAAATGAAGTAGTTTATATATATATATATATATATATATATATATATATATATATATATATATATATATATATATATATATATATATATTACTAGTTCGCCGTCCAGTGTTGCTCGGTCATAAAATGTGCATAAATATACATCAATTTATGCAGATTTCGTATTTAATATCATACAACCAATTCTCTATTGATTATTATGCTGCAGCCAATATATAGTAGTAATTTCTAAACTTTAAAAAATATGACTCGAGTACCATCATCTAAAATCGAAACCAAAATATAGCGGTATTCTCTGCCTTCTGATTAACGGTATCTCTAGTTCTGTCTCTTTTCCTACCTATGTATCGTTCCATTTGTTTCTATCTCCGTTTCTCCTTATCTATTACTCTCTATCTTTTTTATCATTATCTATTTTTATCTTTCTATCCGTCTCTCTCTCTCTCTTTCTCTATATAAAACGTTTTCATTTTTTTCTTTAACTGTTGTTTGTATTTGTCTTTTACAAGTCTATGTCAACTGAAACGCCTAATCCTCCTCCTCCTCCTCCTCTCTA
>NC_136491.1:134497993-134602993 GCF_053919585.1 Euprymna scolopes | reverse complement strand
AACACCCGGACAACGCCGGGCACCCATGCTAGTAGATTACACACACACACACACACACACTATATATATATATATATATATATATATATATATATATAGTACGTAAGCTATAGTTGCATCCAGATTTTATTTCCTCAGAAAACCACAAAACTCGTCGGATTTATTTTGATTACTTCCTCTCGAGGTATTATTTGAATTGATCAAAACCTGAACTCCTGACGTTTGTTGAGTACTCTTTGTTAGGCAGTCCTTTTATGTGAACTCTCTATATATGTGCACATACCACGACTTCGAGGTCTTCACATTCATTAATAATTTACCCGACTGAAATGTTTGTTCTGTTTCACATAAAAACATATTTTTGTAACAAATTGTAAAGAAAAGAGGGTGCACCTTGTTTTGCAGTGATTATTAAAAAAGACAAAAGGTCATGGCTATGTAGAAAAGACACATACTCCAGGGCGCATCACTTGTTATCGCCAATGATTCCTCACTGTTAATGATCCATGCGAAAACTCCTAGTGATAATAAAAAGAAAAAGAGGCGAGATGAGACGTGATAAAGAGTAAACGCGTACTGGTGGGACGTGAGCAGAAGAAAACTCCTCGTAATAAAAATAAAGAGAAAGAAGCGAGAGAAATAAAAAGGTAATTCTAAAAAGAAGCTTACCACTTGAGATGTTGGCAACGTTTACGTGGTACCTTCTGAGAGTACTCTGTGTCTTTCTAGGAAGAACGTTTGTAACATAGCGCAGATGCACATGCATGTGAAATGTCTTCCTCGGGGGGGGGAAAGAAGACTAGACAGAAAGGGAACGATCACTGGAGAGACGTGGATAATGTTCGTGATCATGTGCTAGGCGTGAAGGACGCTCGAGAAAACGATCACCTGAAGGACGTCACAGCGGTAAAGACGCAATGAGGTAATAAATATTGCTATTACAAATAACAAGCGAGTTGGGGTTATTTCCTTTTGTTTATTGTCTGTTCTGCGACTGTTTTTATTATTATTTTATTATTCCATTTTCACCCCAAACAAGGCACAGTGCCACTTTGAAGTAGGGGCTATTATCGGGGACATAATTTGCAGGAGCATTATGCAGGGAGATGAGTAGCAAGATGTTTGTTCACATTACACTTGAACTTCTGCATATCAGTACAGTTGAGAAAGCAGAATCCCGGAAGAGAGTTCCAATGCCTTGCAGTTCTGGGGAAGAAACTATTGAAATAAAAAACTTTCTTATACCTAGGGATCTCTACTGCAAAGGGGTGAGACTTAGTTGCTTGTCGGGGGTAGTCACGTCAAGGAGGCACAAGTGCTTGCAGTTCGTCAGAGCATTCACCTTTAAAGTATTTGTAGAACAGGCAGAGGGATGCAACATTTCGTCGATGAGACAGAGGCTGAAGCTTATATGCCAGTTCAGGACCTATCAGGTTGGCGACTCTCTGTTGAACCCTGTTCAGGAGTGAGAAACAAGCAACAGATGCACCAGCCCAAATGTGATAACAGTACTCCATACATGGGCGAATGGTAGCCTTATAGATGTACAGCATACTTTCAAGCGTAAGTAATTTTCTAGCACAGTAGAGCGAGCCCACCTTCTTTGCAGCACCCTTGGCAATGCTCTCACTGTATCTATTTCAGTTCATGTTCCCTGTAAACGTTAGGTCGAGGAGATTAAAAGAAATCCTTTCAGGCAATGTATTCTTGCCTGTTGCTATTGGTGGTAGAGAATGCTTCTTGTAGTTATTGAAGGTAACAAGCTTAGTCTTGGCAGCATTGAATGTGACCATCCATTTTTGTCTCCATTCCACTACAGATTGGAGGTCATCCTCTAGTGTTTCTGCCATTTCCTTAGATACGTGTTCATCTCTTCTCCCCTCGTTCTTGTTATAGAGAGTGGTGTCATCGGCAAATATATCCATCTCCGAAACAATTTTATCGGGGAGGTCATTAAACTGGACACAACGCGTGTTGCTTCCAGGACAACCTTACAGGTTAACCAGAAAGATATCGCGGAAACCGTGTCCACCGATAGAATCATCTTATTCATCTTTTTTTACATCGCTGTATTTATTCATATTTAAATCGATTAATGAGATTGTAAGGACCGGGAATCTCCCAGGTTTCATTTGTAAAAAAATCCCTAGAACATACTCCAAATAAAATAAGTTTTGATTTTATGTTCTTTCACTCATGCTATTAAATAATGTAATAACCTGATCATTTACAATGAGAAACATTGCTATAGTGTCCAAGTTTTTAAATTAAAATGCTATTATATGCAATCTTTCCTGCTCAAATAATACACAGCATAAAAATTAAGTGGACCTTTCCCCCTTCACAAAAGTCTTTTCTTTCTCAGCCGCACCCGCAGTTCAATTGCCTCTCCTCTCCCAACGTCAGTTTTCTCCCTCGCGACCACCACGTGTCAGCCGTTAAGTAGACACGCTTTACCCTAACGACAAAACCCAATTGCCGACTCTTGAAATACTTAATAGATTGAAAACTACGGAAATGCGCAGTCTCCGGCTTCCTGCCCTTTTAGAAACACATCAATTGACACATACCACGTGATCACCACAGTTGCCATGACGACCAATTATGCTTCAGAGAGGGAGATAAACAGTAGTCGGAGGGAAGGATACAGAAGGTATGTGCGCGCAGTACGATGATGTATGGAAGTGACTATTTACCAATGAGAGTTGAGGACATGCGTTGCATGTAAGGAAATTATATGAAAATGATATGATGCAGCTCTGATACGAGTCTAAAAGACTGATGACCTCAGAGCAAGGGTAAAGGTGGACATAATAGGAAAATATGTACAAACTGGACAGTTCTTTGGTATGACCACAATGAACGAATGGATGCCTAAAAGTAGAATCAGTTGTCAAAGAAAAACACAAGCGGAATTGATACTGATGAATTTGAAAGAAATAGATATAAGTAAAGACCCTGTCCTTGAAAAGGTTAGTTTGGAAATCAGTTTCTAAAGCCTTTCAACTAGTGTTGGAACAATTGGAATTGGAAAACTAGAAATTTTGAGTGTATTTGAATCGAACAAGTTGGGGCTTAATTCCCTATTCAACAAGCCAAGCAAACGGGGCACCCTCTACGAGTGAAAAAATTAGTTTTAATATGACTAATGTTTGTGCATATTTTTTTTTTAATCCAAGGCGCGATTATTAAGACAAATGCGAACAAACCAATAGGATTAAATTACTAGGTCCAACCCTCCTTTGTCGGGGAGGGGGCAATAAGCATTTTTTTAAACACAATGTCCCGTTTTCTAACACTAAGTATAAAATAAATATTATTTAAACAAGGCGGCCACAATTATTCAATCCGGCAATTGTCATCCCAATCAGTTTGGCTCAAGCGTAACGTTATGGGTTGTTAAGCTCCAAATTAGTATTTGGCAATTTCGGAATAGATATATACCGATATTACCTTGTATTTCACCTCGACTAAACGTATATGAATTCTTGCATGAGAAAAGCGAACAAGAAATAGAGAGAGAAAAAAAGATGTAAACGATGAGAGAGCCATTGAAAAAAAAAAACATCAGAATTAGAAAAGAAATGAGAGCAGAACAAAAAGAGACTAGAAAAAGTAAAGCAGAAAAAGGAAATAGAAAAGAAAAATTAAGAAACAGAAAAGAAAAAGAAAGAGGGCAAAAAATTAGAGAGACGACGAAATCTTTGGTTCCGGGTGTCTTTGAAAACGTATCGGGTGGGTTAGGGGAGCCTTTCTGCTAGGCAAGGCAGGAAAGAATAAAGGAAAGTTTGGAATGTTGTTTGCCAGATTTCAGCAGAATTCTAATTCCTCAATTTCAGTAATTGACACAAAAACAAGACATGGCAGCAGATTAGGAGGAGAAGAAAATGACAAGTCTATAATTACCATAGCAAAAGGGAAAAAAGGCGAGTGTGGCTGCGTTGGAATTAAGTCGGGCTCATTAAATGACTAAGATTGAAGGTAGGAAACAAGAACTGAAGAGGGTGAGAGTAGCGAATACCAGGGAGTGGGAGGAATGGAGAAGGAGAGAAGTAAAGAAGAAGGAGTAGAAGGAAAGTAACGATAGAGTAGTAGGATGAGCAAATACCTGACGAGAAGGAGGAGATCAGGTATTAGTAGTAGTAGTAGGAGGGGGTGAGTAATGATTGGCTTGGGTTAATGAAAGAAAAAAAGAAAGTAGGAAGAGGAGGTGAGGATTGCGTAGGAAGGGCAGAAGATAAATGAGGAGAGTAAGAATGGGTGTAAGGAGAGAGGTGTAAGGGGAGAGGTGGAAGGGGAGGATGATTGAGCATGGTGAAACAAAGAGGAGGAAGAGGGATAGGGTGAGCTTGAGTTAGAAACGAGAAATATAAAGGAAAAAGAAGAGGGAGTGTAAGCGTGTATGAGGTGAATATGAAAGGGGAAGGAAAAGAAAGGAGAATTAGTAAAGTGGGAGGGGATGGGATGAGGAGATATGAAAATGAAGTAGAAAATCGTTATTGGGAAAGAAAGGTGGGGAATTATAGTAAAACCTACAAAGCGAAAAGAAAGAAAACAGAAAACTAAGGAATGAGACCCCCAAACAATTAACGAAACGAGATATATTCTTCACTTTATAATAAAGAGTAATGTATTTTTGTTTATAAATAAATATATACAGTTTCATCTCGTCACGCAAAAGTTAGCGAATAAAAAAGTACATTCTTTAAATTTTGGGTTAGCTTATATCTCTACAAATCTACTATCAGACTGTATGGAGTACTGTTGTCATATTTGGGCTGGTGAATTTGTGCCCATTTGACGGTCTTTGATGATTTACAGAAACATGTCTGTAATTTGATTAACCACACACTTTCTTCATCATTTCACCCTCCCTCTCATTGACATAATATTGATAGTCTTTCCTACAAATACTATAATGGCATATGTTATTCAGATTGGTCTAATCTATTTCTTGCTCCTTTGTTCCAACTTGTTCGACCCGTTAGTCTAGAAGTCTCCGTTAATTCATTGGACAAACCCATTTAGAGCGACGAGGAATCCTGAAAGAAATCACTCATTCTTAAATAATCACTGTCAGCGTTTTTTGTTTTTTATCCTAACTTCTGATGAGCTAAATTTATCAGAAATGATTATAATATATATATGAAAGATGAAAATAATGTCTAATTTTATGATCTATATATTAATACCGTAGTACCTTTAACATACGTATGTGTCACGGTTTCCAGATGATAAATTATTCGAACTGAAGATCCTATTTATAAAAATAAAATAGGAGTGATGACACTCGTTTAGCTGAAACCACTGTCAATAATTTTCCCCACTCTTTGACTGTGCCGAAATCAAAACGTAGATTCCATGAACAAAACTTATTTCTTAGAAGTGCACGCCTGTAGAACTCCCTGCCGTTTGCCTGTTTCCCACCTGACTACAACTTGGATGTCTTCAAGTCCAACATAAACAAATTCCTGATAAACCGCCCCCTTTAGTAAGACACTTTATCAAATCTCTAATACTAACGATTACTACGATATTATCCTATTGATTACTGTACACGCAATAACACATATCCCCGAGTGGCTTCCGGGCCTTGATAAGTGGTGACCACCATGTAAAAAAACATACTAAGAACATTAAATTAAATACGTTAATTTAATGTATTTAGTATGTTATCGCTCTCTGCCCTCCTTTTAATAAGTAGGATCTCCCAATCACTGAAGGCGCAGAGTAAAAAGGCTAAAACAAAGAAAACATGATGTCGCTTTTGGTTCGTACGTGAAACTAAAATATACCTTCTTGGCCTTCTGCCTAGGATCCAAAGGTAGTATCTGTTTACTCTAAAGATGGTATAATATCGTGAGGTTTCCGTTCGCGCCGGTAGTCCATATAATGAAAATATGTCACAGACTCCTATAAAGATATTGGAGATAAACCGTAATAACTAGATATATTCTGACACTACATTAACCAGATTACTTAGATAAGTACTTTTACAGTTTTAACAAAAGGGCTACAATAATATCGAAGGGTCCCCATTCACGCTGAACGTTTACAGAAAGCCCAGCAGCAATAGATTACATATGAAAGATGCCACTGTGGAATTTCCACAGGGCCCGCTAGTTTATGCATAGTGTAGTACTATATTTAGATCACTGTTTTGCAACAAGGGTTCTGCAGAATGTGGTGCTTTCTGAATTACTTGCAATTGCTTTATTCAAGAGATATTGATGAAGATGCCGAGAATATGATGCGTTTACACATATGTAAATATGCGTTTTTCAGGGGGGTTTTAGAGCAGGATTTTCTTCTGCATGCACGGAAATGATTTTCTATCTGTCTATCAATCTACTAATATATAAAAGGAATTTCGCCAGTGTGCGAATTCATTCCCTATAGATTCCTAAACCGCCGGACTGATTTTTTTTTAATTTCACACGAATGTAATTTATGTGCCTTGCAGTGTGCTTAGATGGGTTTTGCATCGGAATGTCTTCGATAAGTATCGATAATAAATAATTGAAAACATCGGATGAAAGACGGAAAAGGCGATTTTGACCAAAGTTAACACCTTATACAGCCTAACATCATAAGTGCATTTGAGAAGTTTTATTGCCATACAAGCAGAAAAGCCTGGCATATAAAATCAATAGTATGCCATTTTATATAAAGGCGCGTTCGAAATGAATGTTTCTGTTTAAACTACAGTTTAACCATGGTACTTGACTTTTGCATTTTAAACATTAATTCAAGTTATAATATATTAATAATTTTATAAAATAAACAGTTGGTTCTCTACAGTGCAATATAGACTACAATGTATTATGGAATAAATAACTGCTGGGAGGATTGGAAAATGGGTGATTTTCTGTATTCTGATAATAAAATACGGGAAAGTGAAACAGTTGTTTATTCTCAATTATTCCTGGACAACGTCGGTCTCACTGTTAGCGTAAAATATTTTTGAATTTTTAAAATGAAAATAAGTATTCAGTTATTTTGTATTCGAACTATATTCCAGAATTTTTTTTTTTTTTCAAAACTAAATGAATTTGAGAAAAACAATTTTTCCTAAATCAGTTATGAAAAGATAAATGAAACAGAAACAAATAAAACATTAAAATATTTTCGGGGCTTTTTTCGTAATTAGAGTAAAATTTGAAATCGAAAAATAAATTTTCATTAAAAAACAATTGTATCTAATTTTCAAGTAAATTTAAACTAAAAGAAATGATATCTACTTAATTGTCATGTGGCAATTTAGTTAAACATTCTTGCATTATTAAGACAAGAATTTAAAAAAATCTAGACGAAGCACTTCGCCATATTTGTTTGGGACACGCGACGTAAAAAACAAGGACGGTAACTCATAATTTGAAATGTTTTAAAAGTTTTTAGAAAATAATTACGCCCCCCCCCCTGTAATGAGAGGAACTTGTTTATTTTTTAAACAAAACTTTAAATTTTCGCTTATTTTCTTCGGAAATTATTTTCATTAATAATTATTCTTCTACCTTGTTTTTCATAACTTTTGGATATGTTCATTATTGCGACCCGACAATTAAGTGGATGTCATAGGTTTCACTCGAAATTCAATATTTCGATTTTCGAATTTTGCTCTGATAACGAACAAGCACCATGTTCTTGTGTAGAGGTTTATTGGGATATTCACTATGCACTTGGAAGAATTCCACAGAAGTAAAAGCGTTGGAAACACAGATATAAATAGCGAGCAGGGACATTAGCAAAACATTTTTCTGTCATTGATAGCACAGCGTGTAAGAAATATGCATTGTTTTTATTCTTATCTGTTCAAAAATGTTCAAATTTCGCAGTCCTTTCCACAGTGACAAAACTCTCCCTAATACAGACATGCGTTCCAACACGAACCTCATGGTTAAGACTCACAATTCACAATTGAGACAACGCGCAGATTCTGCTGGTGAAAACGTGACACGAAAAACGAAGAAGGCAGATAAATGTTTTCAGTTCCAAAAAGTTGGTATAATTTTTTTTTTAAGTGTAAATAAATCCATTTATAGAAAAGAAAATCTCTATTGCTTTTTCCGAAGTTTTCAGATTACACAAGCTACTACACTTAAAGACTATGCATAATTGCTATATATACGTATACATACATATACACATGTACATACATAACTATATGGGAAAATAATTTGCCAAGTTATAAAGACAAGTTTTCTTAAGGTTCACATTAGATTCAGTTTTGTTCACAATCAACAATCCAATAAAAGTATGTCTTTGCTGCATACTTGAGTGGTTTATTTCTCTGGCACGAACCCTAAGTTCAAAGAAAAAAAACATTTTCTAAAACAATTTTAATGATTTATTCGGAAAACAAACTTTTGTATAAGTGTTTGGACGATTTATCTGAATCGGGAAAATCTGGACTTTAACGGGTATCGGAATAAAAAAAAATGTATGCCTATTTTCTAATGCAAAAAGCGATTCCTTTAATCATTATTTTAAATTTAATTTTATTTAAAACAAAATTTCCTACTGTTGGTAGTAATAATGAAACAAATATTTATTGATTTTATACAACCAGTAAAACTGTAAACCTATAGATCACTCCATCCATCTCACAAAAGTACTTTTACGTTTGGGGAAGTAAATGTGCTTTTATGGTATCGATAAAAATAACTTATAGATAAATATTTAGAGATTTATAAGGAATCAAAATTAGAAATTGTATCGGAATCGATAAAAATATTGGAATCGTTCCATCATATATATATATATTTATATATATATATACGAGTCTTTGAGAAAAAAAACTTAATTTTCGAAAGCTTTAGGTAAAATAGATTTTATTTTCACTAAACCCGTTGTCATACTATTTTTATACTCTAGGGAAATAATGGTGTATAACACTTTTACGGATTCAATCTACTGTAACTGCGCTAACATTAATCGATTTTAATTTCTTAAATGAAGTCCACTTAACATTGTACAATGGATGAAAAAAGAATTTCAAAAAATGTTTTGACACAAATGTTTTAATTTCGAAAGTCCGGATTGAATTTAAACTAAATTGGAATTTACAACAAATTTATTATTTGACAAGGAATACAAGTCAAAAACTTGAAAAAAGGAGTTTAAAAGAATAGCTCTTATCCTCAGATGAAAATAGTTGCAAAATGATAGGAATAGGCAGACCATAAATTCTGCTGGTTAGTACATACCGAGTGTAACGATAAAAATGTCGCCTTAAAGAAAAAAAAAGACTACGGCTTTATTTCAAAACTTTTATTGAAAAAATAAATTAAGATAACTTATGTAGTAGAGCTGACATATATTCAATGTAGCTGCCTTCAGCCTCAATAACAACCTCGACATGGATCCGAAACTGAGAGCATGCCTTTTCCACACGCGCCAGCGGGAGCTCGGCGAATACTCTGAATACTGGGCGATAGTGACGATCAGGATGGCTTTCATGTGGGAGGTCATGTTGGTGATGTTCTCGACGTATGACTAAACGAAGTAATCCAGCGATTTTAGGTCTGGAGGGGAGGAGGCCGCTGCCAAGTTCTCCTGCAACACCCAGAGTATGTTAGAGGATATCTGATTGCACCAGGAGATCACCACACTCGTTAGCCCATCGTGTTGAATTTTATGCCGACTTCGCAGATGTAAGGTGGTGTGATACGGACCTCACTTGAAACCTCACCAAAACCATAACCGTTGCCGGAAACTATGTTCACCAATCACTCGGGGCAGTCCCCGTTATTCGTGGCAATCCAGCAATGCATTTTGAGGGTGCTGGCAATAGTCCTGTTGCCATAATTTAGATCGTTAGAGACTTTACGATGGCGCGTCCCCGATCTCGTTCGTTGAACAGTGTGTCACTTTTAGACATGATAGAAGGCTCCTATCGTTCTTTGGATCTGTTTACTCCTGACCAACTTGTAGATGGTTTAGAACAAAAAAAGACGACCAGTTTTCATCAGACGGAAATAAAATCACGTCTTTCCGAGGGGGACAATATCGTTCCAGCTTGTAAATTGAAAACTACAAATTATAAAAGAAATTATTTGTATGAAAGTTGATAATGCAGAAATGTATTGGTTAACAAGATAATCCAAAGGAAGCCCATGATCGTGGGTTGCAAAAAAAAAAAAAAAAAAAAAATCAGGTAGATGCTGTAGGAAATCGCAAGTAAAGAGCTCAATATGGATCAGAGCATATATCATGAAAAAGGAAAAAAAAAAAACATCACAAACTTAGACCATTAGCATAAATATATTTCGACCCAGTGCGGGCCTGACTAGTTCTCGTCTGATGAGGCTCGCACTGGGTCAAAATAAATTTATTAAGTTGAACCAAGTTTTGTTAGAATTTTATTTTTCCTTTTACCATTTCTATATTTAGAGAGAATGGGAGCGCAAGAAATAATAGAAAACACTTTAATAAGGAGAATAGGCGAAAGGAAGTAGGAAAATGTTGTTCAGACATAAAATTCGAAATTAATAGAAACTCAGTAGAAAAGACAAAATAAATAATCGATAAAGAGAACAAAAATGAGTAGGAGTAAATGTAGAAAAAAAGAGTAGAAATAAATATAAAATAAATTCACAAAAGAATTCAATTTTTTTTTTAAGTGGCGCTTAATATCGTATGATGCTAACGGTTTCATTTATTGGTATTATAGCAGTTCCTACACGCTTTGTGTATATATTTAAGTCTTCTACCGCCTTCACTTTGACTTAAAAACTGCTGAGACTGCAACAACTATTATTTGGCCGGTATTTTTTTTTTTAATTCTTGCTTGTACTGTTTGTCCTGTTAAACTTTGCAATGCGACACATTTCAACTTGGTGTAACATTTGTTGTAGATATGTTTCATGGTTTTCACGAATTCCATTTGGACCAATCCAATGATTTACAAATGTAGACATTGTCCCAATTTTACACAAACAAAATCTGTGTGGCAATTTATAGTTTTTAAAACTACGTGTGAATATCGAATACCTTGTGCGAAATTATAATCACGTGTTTGAGGTGTAGCTAAATAAATGTATCAACTTTATGTAAAATGGTTAATGTTTTATATTTAAAAAAAAAGAGTAAAATCCTAAATTTACAAGTTTCCTTCCTTCCATTTAATCAGAATCAGATGCGAAAAATCGAAACATTTTCGCGTTCGGTAAAAATCGCTCCGGTAAAAAAGGCACAAGTGATTACATAAGAAAATGGGCACATAGTCTAATTGTGTGCTCATATTATGCGTACGTGTAATTTTCTACTTCCGGTTTACCTGTAATTCGATGGTAAATGTAACTGAATAGAAATTTAGAGCTTAGTTTACTTTTAAGAGAATATTTATTGAATAGTGTCTTTTTCGAAATCCGTATCGAAACCAGCACATCGCATTCATTCTATTCGAAACCGAGTAAATATTACGCGATTAATTAAAGACTTTCGTTATTTTTGTGGAAAAAAAAAATTGAAAGTTATTCTATTGACTCATGTAAGGTTGCTGATCAAATGTTTCAATATTTTATTTTCTCCGTAGACAGCTAAGAAATGAAGGGTGACGTGTAAAAATTCATTAGAACCCCCCCCCCCCGCCGCACACACGTTAGAGCAAGACGAACATAACCATGGACATTATTAAGACATTATTATATACACAAAAAGAAAATAAGATAACACAATATATCACACTACTGTGAGCAGCCATTTTTTTCTTGTGAAAAATAATGGAGCTCTAGGAAAGAAAAGGTTATTTTCCTCAACCCCCACTAGATTGTGAAGCTAATCTTGTACTCTGTTAAGCAAAAAAAGAGTTCACTGAGTAACCTCACCCCAGATGTGGCAGCAATGTTCCTTAATATTTTCAGCTGAGGTTTTACAATTGTATCATTTTTAAATATGACTGCGTAGAAATTTTAAGTAATTGTATGATTAGTATTGCCTGTGCTGGCAAGTGAACCTTCCACACATAGAATACCGTCACTTAGAACTGATTACACTTAGCACTTTTATCCGTTGTGCAGTGGATCTTTGAAGAAGGTTGGATGTTAACTTGTGATATGATATCCAAGATGAGAATGGTAATCTGAATAATTCAAATAATCCAAAATATCACTTCTTTAAAATAAAAAAATAAAAAAAATACGTTTAGAAATTTTCTGAGATTATGATTACTAATTAGGAATAATTTGATTTTTTCAGGCTACTGTGCTGATCTTTATAGGCAACCCATATAGTGATGACATCACGATAAAAAAATACTCTTGACAGCCCTGGCGAAGCATCGAGTATTCAGCTATGAACAAGATTTGAATTACACTACAAACTCATGTTGCGAGTTCAATCTCGGCTACGGCCGCGTGTTAGTTTCTTATCCTATGTCAACAGAGTGGACATTCAGTTTATTTTGAACTAAAAAGGGCTTTAAAGATAAAATGCAAAGCTCATCCTTATGAGTAGAAATGTAACTTTTCTGACATTTTATAACATTTGTTGTGTATTTGTTTTTCGTCTCTTTTCTTCTGTTACAGTAATAAATAAATCTCATTCAAGTATTCTAGCGTAGGGTACGTTTAAATGCAGATTCGATAAACTTGTAAATGTCCCCCTTTTATATATTTTATTCAATATTTTCAAAACTCATTGTAAGGTTTTGATCTATATATTTCATTTGTGACCAAAACGGAAAATACAATAAAACACATTATTTATGAAGTAGCCGATGACCAAACAACGAGTGTTAGGATGACGCTGGCGAATTTGAAAAAACGTTCCAAGCATTTTAAATCTTTTAAGGATCAACTATGAACGTTCTGCGAGGCGGAATAGAGACCTTTAACAAATAGATGCGAAAATGTTTACTCGGGGAAGTGAAATGTAGAAGATTTTGTTTATCATAATTAACTGATAAAAATTTAAATTAGACTTTGAGAGTGAATGCTTAATCTGGAAACGTGATTTATAACTTATGGTTTTGTAGCTAATAAATACATCTCTGCTCGTTTTATGTTTTGTTAATAACAAAAATTAAAAGATTCGTTTTCGGAATCGGAAAGTAGGCTAAGATTTTACCGATTCCAATACCACAAAAAGTTCCGATATTTCCTACTCTGATTGTCTCAGCACTAATATATGCATATGCATATATGTATATACGCAGACATATGTGTGCGTGTTTAGTTCCAAATTTCGTGCAAATTTCACACACACCACACACACACACACACACACAATTACGAAATGCTCGCCACTTATTACCCTAAGGTCACTCAAAGAGAAGTGTTAAATGAGTACCAGGTTGGTGGTGAGACAACACAATAATGATGGCAATGATTGATAAGTATTAGATTTTTAAGAAGGTTCAAGAAGAATTTGTTTAAATTTCCTTGAAAAGATCGTGAACATAAATATGAAAAATAATTGATCATGGTATTTTCGTTTAGTTTTATGTAGGTAGCTAACTAGAGATATAAAGATATTGAGAAATAATGATATATACACATACATATCTATACATACATACAGAGAGAGGTGGGAAAGAGTAAGTGGAAAGATAGAGAGAGATACATAGAGAGAGAGAAAGAGAGGTAGAGAACATAGAGAGAGAGAGAGAAAGAGAGGTAGAGAACATAGAGAGAGAGAGAGAAAGAGAGGTAGAGAACATAGAGAGAGAGAGAGAAAGAGAGGTAGAGAACATAGAGAGAGAGAGAGAAAGAGAGGTAGAGAACATAGAGAGAGAGAGAGAAAGAGAGGTAGAGAACATAGAGAGAGAGAGAAAGAGAGGTAGAGAACATAGAGAGAGAGAGAGAAAGAGAGGTAGAGAACATAGAGAGAGAGAGAGAAAGAGAGGTAGAGAACATAGAGAGAGAGAGAGAAAGAGAGGTAGAGAACATAGAGAGAGAGAGAGAAAGAGAGGTAGAGAACATAGAGAGAGAGAGAGAAAGAGAGGTAGAGAACATAGAGAGAGAGAGAGAAAGAGAGGTAGAGAACATAGAGAGAGAGAGAGAAAGAGAGGTAGAGAACATAGAGAGAGAGAGAGAAAGAGAGGTAGAGAACATAGAGAGAGAGAGAGAAAGAGAGGTAGAGAACATAGAGAGAGAGAGAGAAAGAGAGGTAGGCAACATAGAGAGAGAGAGAGAAAGAGAGGTAGGCAACATAGAGAGAGAGAGAGAAAGAGAGGTAGGCAACATAGAGAGAGAGAAAGAGAGGTAGGGAACATAGAGAGAGAGAAAGAGAGGTAGGGAACATAGAGAGAGAGAAAGAGAGGTAGGGAACATAGAGAGAGAGAAAGAGAGGTAGGGAACATAGAGAGAGAGAAAGAGAGGTAGGGAACATAGAGAGAGAGAAAGAGAGGTAGGGAACATAGAGAGAGAGAAAGAGAGGTAGGGAACATAGAGAGAGAGAAAGAGAGGTAGGGAACATAGAGAGAGAGAAAGAGAGGTAGGGAACATAGAGAGAGAGAAAGAGAGGTAGGGAACATAGAGAGAGAGAAAGAGAGGTAGGGAACATAGAGAGAGAGAAAGAGAGGTAGGGAACAGAGAGAGAGAGAAAGAGAGGTAGGGAACAGAGAGAGAGAGAAAGAGAGGTAGGGAACAGAGAGAGAGAGAAAGAGAGGTAGGGAACAGAGAGAGAGAGAAAGAGAGGTAGGGAACATAGAGAGAGAGAAAGAGAGGTAGGGAACATAGAGAGAGAGAAAGAGAGGTAGGGAACATAGAGAGAGAGAAAGAGAGGTAGGGAACATAGAGAGAGAGAAAGAGAGGTAGAGAACATAGAGAGAGAGAAAGAGAGGTAGGGAACATAGAGAGAGAGAAAGAGAGGTAGGGAACATAGAGAGAGAGAAAGAGAGGTAGGGAACATAGAGAGAGAGAAAGAGAGGTAGGGAACATAGAGAGAGAGAAAGAGAGTAAGGGAACAGAGCGAGAGAGAGAGAGAGAAAGAGAGTAAGGGAACAGAGCGAGAGAGAGAGAGAAAGAGAGGTAGGGAACAGAGCGAGAGAAAGAGAGGTAGGGAACAGAGAGAGAGAGAGGTAGGGAACAGAGAGAGAGAGAGGTAGGGAACAGAGAGAGAGAGAGGTAGGGAACAGAGAGAGAGAGAGGTAGGGAACAGAGAGAGAGAGAGGTAGGGAACAGAGAGAGAGAGAGGTAGGGAACAGAGAGAGAGAGAGGTAGGGAACAGAGAGAGAGAGAGGTAGGGAACAGAGAGAGAGAGAGGTAGGGAACAGAGAGAGAGAGAGGTAGGGAACAGAGAGAGAGAGAGGTAGGGAACAGAGAGAGAGAGAGGTAGGGAACAGAGAGAGAGAGAGGTAGGGAACAGAGAGAGAGAGAGGTAGGGAACAGAGAGAGAGAGAGGTAGGGAACAGAGAGAGAGAGGTAGGGAACAGAGAGAGAGAGAGGTAGGGAACAGAGAGAGAGAGAGGTAGGGAACAGAGAGAGAGAGAGGTAGGGAACAGAGAGAGAGAGGTAGGGAACAGAGAGAGAGAGAGGTAGGGAACAGAGAGAGAGAGAGGTAGGGAACAGAGAGAGAGAGAGGTAGGGAACAGAGAGAGAGAGAGGTAGGGAACAGAGAGAGAGAGAGAGGTAGGGAACAGAGAGAGAGAGAGAGGTAGGGAACAGAGAGAGAGAGAGAGGTAGGGAACAGAGAGAGAGAGAGGTAGGGAACAGAGAGAGAGAGAGGTAGGGAACAGAGAGAGAGAGGTAGGGAACAGAGAGAGAGGGGTAGGGAACAGAGAGAGAGGGGTAGGGAACAGAGAGAGAGGGGTAGGGAACAGAGAGAGAGGGGTAGGGAACAGAGAGAGAGGGGTAGGGAACAGAGAGAGAGGGGTAGGGAACAGAGAGAGAGAGAGGTAGGGAACAGAGAGAGAGAGAGGTAGGGAACAGAGAGAGAGAGAGGTAGGGAACAGAGAGAAAGAGAGGTAGGGAACAGAGAGAAAGAGAGGTAGGGAACAGAGAGAGAGAGGTAGGGAACAGAGAGAGAGAGAGAGAGGTAGGGAACAGAGAGAGAGAGAGAGAGAGGTAGGGAACAGAGAGAGAGAGAGAGAGGTAGGGAACAGAGAGAGAGAGAGAGAGGTAGGGAACAGAGAGAGAGAGAGAGAGGTAGGGAACAGAGAGAGAGAGAGAGGGAACAGAGAGAGAGAGAGAGAGAGAGAGGTAGGGAACAGAGAGAGAGAGAGAGAGAGAGAGAGGTAGGGAACAGAGAGAGAGAGAGAGAGAGAGAGAGAGAGAGGTAGGGAACAGAGAGAGAGAGAGAGAGAGGTAGGGAACAGAGAGAGAGAGAGAGAGAGGTAGGGAACAGAGAGAGAGAGAGAGAGAGGTAGGGAACAGAGAGAGAGAGAGAGGTAGGGAACAGAGAGAGAGAGAGAGGTAGGGAACAGAGAGAGAGAGAGAGAGGTAGGGAACAGAGAGAGAGAGAGAGAGGTAGGGAACAGAGAGAGAGAGGTAGGGAACAGAGAGAGAGAGGTAGGGAACAGAGAGAGAGAGGTAGGGAACAGAGAGAGAGAGGTAGGGAACAGAGAGAGAGAGGTAGGGAACAGAGAGAGAGAGGTAGGGAACAGAGAGAGAGAGAGAGGTAGGGAACAGAGAGAGAGAGAGAGAGGTAGGGAACAGAGAGAGAGAGAGAGGTAGGGAACAGAGAGAGAGAGAGAGGTAGGGAACAGAGAGAGAGAGAGAGGTAGGGAACAGAGAGAGAGAGAGAGGTAGGGAACAGAGAGAGAGAGAGGTAGGGAACAGAGAGAGAGAGAGGTAGGGAACAGAGAGAGAGAGAGGTAGGGAACAGAGAGAGAGAGGTAGGGAACAGAGAGAGAGGTAGGGAACAGAGAGAGAGGTAGGGAACAGAGAGAGAGGTAGGGAACAGAGAGAGAGAGAGAGGTGGGGAACAGAGAGAGAGAGAGAGGTGGGGAACAGAGAGAGAGAGAGAGAGGTGGGGAACAGAGAGAGATACAGAGAGAGAGAGAGTGAGAGAGAGAGATTAAGAGAGATAAATAGCCAGTAAAGAGGAGAAAAATGCATCTTCCACCAGATTCACAGGTCTGTTTTAGAGTACAGAACTAACTTTAAAACATGCTGAAAATATTGCTCTGAGCAGCAATTCTTAAAACGTGATAAAAATACTCGATCTTACGACGTATTTTGCTCTTATACAGGTATAAAATTGCATAAGGACTAGCATACATTCTGCGGCGGTAGAATTACTTAAACTTTTTAACAGCGATCTCGGTAGTGGATTTGATGTTTAATCGACAAGAATCTCGAAAGCGATATCTCGCATTATCACATTGTCAAGTGTGCTTAGAAAACAGGGGATATCCTACTAGGACCCTTAAGCATTAATCAATATAATGTAATCATTCAGGCTATTGCTTACACAATCTTTGTCAATTGTGATGGATATCCAAAAATAAATTCGTTTTTTTAATTAAAAAACTATTCTAAATACAACAGGGGAGGATGATATATTTAAGGAGAGCATCTGGTGGAAAGTGATCAGCGCGAGGGCCTCAAGACAACAGATCCAAGAGATTACGTCATCATGAGTAGGCATCATTTACCCGATATTATCATTGACAATATCACCCACGAAAGCAAACATTCATCATGTGACATTCCCTGACAACCATAAATGCGCCAAGTTTAAACTCTGTTGACCTAAGAATACGACATTGCCAACAACAGAAGAAAATATTTGATAAATGCCGCTAAAACGGTGAGGGCGTTTCAATTGAACTTTAAGTTGCATCAATATTTAAAGTACAGTGATTATATCTAGGGGGTTGAGGCCTTCTGTGACAGGTTTCTGAATTTGAGACGAGAAGTGATTTTTCGTATTTGAATCGGACTATTGTTATCGTAATGTTATTTTAAGAATTTTTCGGTCGATGTGTTTTCGACCTTCTTCTGGCGTACCTTATCGAACTAAGGAATCTTTCTGTCGAACTCGGGAATATGCAGGCTATTTTCAACGGAACCTTTTATTTAATCCACGGGGGTAGCACGCTCTCATTTCATCAGACATGACTAAGTAGAAGTTCTAAGTAATTCGCAATTGTATTTTGAGTGACCCAACATTATCGCTTTATCCTCCAAGTGAATAACTTACAACTGAGTTACCAAGTACTTTATCCATTACACCAGGGATCCTTGCGAATTCTCTAGACCGAGCCGAAGTGAAAATAACACTCAAGATTCGAACACTAGTGTTAAGAATTCAAATATGAATAAAATTATTGCCCCCCCCCCCGACACAAGTAGGCTGGACCTGTAAATTCACCCTAATCCGTTCGTCTGTCAGCCCTTTTCTAAATACTTACGCCTTGGAATTTTTTAAAAATTTTGCACAAACATTTTTGCACAAACATTAAACATGATACGAGTAAGAAAGTACACAGAACGGATTTTCCAATAAAACTTCAGTTGCCCCACTAGGGGGCGCCTTTGGGGTTAAAATGGCTCTACTTGATATTGATCTTAATATTTTGGTGGATAAGGAAGAAAAAACATAATACAGGATAAAATCACTGTATGTTTGCGTGAATTGCATCCTCATAGGTTCTGAAACGGCTGAACCTATATTTTGAAAATTTTACACAAAAATTATTTATATGTCTGGCAGTGTTATGTTTTTTACAGAAATCCACGTGATAAGTATCGAAAATCGAAAAAAATCCGATCTTAAACAGTCTTTATTGTGTTATAGATAAAAATAATATTTACAGGGGAATATTTTACATTGCGCCGGCCGGTGTAATTTAAAATATTCCGCTGTAAAAATTCTTTTTTATCTGTAACAGAAGAAAGGCTATGTTTTAGATTGTTAAGGCCAAATATCATCTGACGTGGTATGTAAACAAACACAGACCGAATTTGATGAACGACATTATCATTATTTTTTAAAATATTTTTTCGAATTAGTCTACCAGGCAAATTATCTCTCGTAATATATAATAATCAATAGAGAGTTGAATCTGTAATACATACGCAGTCTGCATAAATTAAAATATGTTTACGCGTATTTTATGACCGGGCAACGCCGGGAAGCGAGTTAGCTATAGGATAGAAATTAAATAAAGGGTTTAGTCAGTTTTATGCATACACGGTATTTCGAACTTAAAAACTCAACAGAATAAGGAACTAAACGACAATGAAAATAGCATAAAAACGTTTCGGTTAATCTTGCGTGTCAAAAAGCCCTCATGGCTTGATTACGGTTTTGAAAACTTGATTTTTGAATGATATCTAAATCATCGTTTATTTGTGATATTTTTTTAAAGTTAGACCTACGTACCATTTAAGATAATGTACAAGGGGCGGTCCCAAAGTAATGCTATATATTTCTATTTCACCATGCATGGATCAGAGGAATTGCAAATTGCATTATAATGATTGAACTCGTGCATTCGTGACCTGAAAGTTTTATCGCTCTGTCGCAGATAATTACGATCTGAGACTAAAAAACAAAAAATCTCTTGCCGTAAGCATGCGCCAGAAACAGATGCGTCATTGAATTTCTCCATATAGAAAAAATATTGAATTGATCAACATTCACCGGCGCCCGTTAGAAAGTTTACGAAGCCGATGCAGTTGATGTCAGTACAGTTCGGTGATGGGTTCGTCAATTTCATGTGTCGACACATATGTGAGCGACAAAGAGAGCTTTGGACTTCCATGCACAGCCACTACCCCTTCGGTGAAAAAGTGCATAGAGAATGGTGGTGACTATGTAGAAAAATAACATTTTGAAACACAAAAGGCCGCTCGTTTTAATCGTACCACTCTCGTTTTTGTAGCTCTTAGTTTTTTTTAATAAAAAAACATAAAACGCATTAATTTAGAAATTTTCTTGCTATCAAACGAGAGAACTTGCAGTTGTTTTATGTAGTGTCCTATCGACATTATAATAACGCACTTCTAAACAGTTTATTTTTCAATTACTAATCCGTAATTTTTTCAATTATGATCATTAATTAAAATCAAGAAAAACGACTTAAAATACGCATCAAGTGCGCTTGAAACCAAATCACAACGTAATAATAGGAAAAAAAACAGATATTTGACTTGTTTGAAATTTATCACAAATATATTTCCGGGGTAGACTCCATCTACAGTGTGTTGTTTCGGTTCTTTTTCCTCCTTTTCTTCTTCCTTGCCATGTTGTAAATTTGAACTGTGTGCATGTAATGCGAGAATAACGTCAAGAATGAGAGGTCAATAGAAACGTTTTAATTTAAATAAAATAAAATACGATTCAAGCGCGCTTGAAACCAAATCACAACGTACCCCTCCCTCTTGATGAAAAAAGAACTTACTTTAATGTAAGAAATAAAAATGTTACTTACAATTAAAATTTTACCTCTTTTACTGTGTAAATCAAAAAATGTGCAAACATAAAAATTAAGAACTAGAATTACTTTTGTTTATATTTTAGATGAGAAATTATAGGCTGTATTATTTGGATTGTTCGGACTACTGTTCGGCCGATGCAATCTCTGACCGCAAAAATCCGTGGCGTAATGGATAAAGTTTTAGTAAAATTCAATTCTAAGTTACACTCTTCTGAAAGTTGCAGTAAGTAAGAATAAAATTGGGAATGACGTCTACCTGGTCATGGCTAACGAAATGGTAGCATGCTACCTCTTGTGGATTAAATGAAATAGATCCGTTCAAAATTCCGTACAGATTGTCAATTTTGATAAAAAGAATTCTGAATTGGACAAGATACACCTAAAGTATTCGGAGGTTACATCGGCTGAAACATTGTGAGAATAAGACTGAAAATGAGAACAGTAGTTGTAATAATTCTAGTAAAATCACCTCATTGCTCCTAGGCAACGTAGGTACAGTTATACACACACACATATATGCGTGTGTGTGTGTGTGTGTGTGTGTGCGTGTGTGTGTGTGTGTGTGTGTCGTGCTAAAGCCGCTCTTTTTAGCTCCTGGCACCATTTTGGGTGCTGAAGATATATTTATATCCAAATTGGCTACACTAGCTAGACTTTGAAATTCCGTTCCAGGTCTCTGCTTCCCTAACTGTACTGATATGCAGAAGTTCAAGTGTAACGTGAACCGACATCTTGCTGCCCAACTCCCTACATAGTACCCCAGTAGCTTATGTCCCTGATAGTAGCCTCCTACACCAAAGTGGCAATGTGTCTTGTTTGGGGTGAGAATGTAAAAGAAAAAAAAAATCTTACGAGTGAATACGAAACAAAAAGGTAACGTTAAGCTGCTACGTTTGGAGCGAACGGAGCTCCTTAGGCGGCACGAATATTTGGCTCAGCTATTCTTATCAAATCCCGACGACTGACTAGATTTTTAATTCAGTCACAACATTATTAGTTCGCTCGAAGCTAACATTCTCTGTGTCATACGCACTTCTTTGTGGAAGAGTAATTAAACTTTTTCAACACTTTTAAAAGATTTCACAGTCGATGTGATAATTATATAGTAAAGATGGCCGCCAGTCACACTTATGCCTTATGATGGATCGGCGTAGTTTTTTTTGTTTTCGTTTGTTGCTTTCCTTTTGTCGTATTTAGTTTCGTTTATTTCTTCATCTTTAGTTTCTCCTAAATAATGATCTTCAAGGGGGAAAAGAAATTCTCTATTTTCTTGATTGTGATGATGACAGAGGAAACACGATTTTTAGCCCGAGATGAATCGAACTGTTGTTTTAATTGAGACATATTTTTGCCATAGATATAATTATACCCACGCATACAACTCACGCTCACATGATGAGTGAGATTAATGTACGTGTTTGTCTGCAGGAAATGCAGATTGGAAGAGTATGAAAATAAGTAACGTTTTCATAAATTCTAACATTTAACGAGTCAGGTTTACAAGCCTTCAGTGTTGTATAATTACACAATAATATTAGTTATTATAATCGAACATGTGCACATATACATAAGCAAACGATCACTAAGATATTGATGTAGTTGAGATATATATATATTAGTCGTTGGCAGACCTCGGATACGAGTATAATTTTTCTCAGTAGAATTGAGCCAGCCCCAGCTATAAAGCGTTTTAGGTGATCCACGAGGCACAACTTCGTGTCGTATGTACTTCAGATGTTACCATTTGCTGCGGCAAACATGTATTTGACATGCAGGTTTAGGGAGGCATCTAGCGTGGAGTGTTGCCTCGTCGCCTATCCGCCAGGCGAGGTTATTCGAGTGTGCATCTCCCCCAGTAAATGAAACGCGCTTCCATATACCAACCTGGAAATTTCTATGATTCGGCACGGTACATGCAGCGCCTAGCCTTCCCAAATAGTCACCAATCTGGCACTGGCCAGGCTCATCGTTGCTTAATATCCGTGATCTGACGAGAACCGGTGTGTCAAAGTGATCGAGCCGTACTTTATATATATATATATATATATATATAAACAGTAGATGTCTATGTGCCTATCTAAATATGTTGTGTCTGCACAAATAATTAACAAGAACACGAAAGTAAAGGTATACAATAATATATTAGGAAGAAAAGTTATACATATTTACATGTCTTCAGATATACTTCAGTTGGAGATATTCCGGCAGGTGGCGTGTTGCATGTCTTACTGGAGGCAACATAGGCGTCTTGCCTATTTGGCGGTCGTTGCCGAACTCTCCCGGTATTGGTGATTGATACCTTTATATATCTCACTCACCCGCCTATGTTAATTAGTGGGCGTCTCCACAACAAAATATTTAACCGATAAACACTAAAACACAACAAATATTAGGAAATATTAATAATACATCAAAGATAGTTTATAACGAGTAAACTATTTAATTGGATGGATAAATAACGAGTGCGGACATATCGGCAAGTTGCAATGAAAACTCAATTTCAACTTGCCGACATATTTTAATTTTTTTCTGTGCATTCATAAATGCAATTCATTTGTTCAAGTTGTCTAATATTAAATTATTCTTATCTATAGTGGTTGATGCGTTTAATATCTTAGTGTCGATTATAGTTGATAGCATTCAAGTCACATTTTTAAAACTTGAAATCAATACTGTATGTTAAATACAATATATTCAAAAGAGAATTAGTTATGTAATAATACATACGAAATCTGCATGAATTAAAATATATTTAAGCGTATTTTACGACTCAGCAACGACGGGCACTCCCCCCCCCCCGGCTATATTTATATACAAGCGGGGTGGAAGTGCCCGTCCTTGCCGGGTCGTGAAATACGCTTAAATATATTTTTATTCATGCAGATTTCATATTTATTATTACGGAATCTATTTCTATTGAATATTACATTGTACCTAATAAATATTTCAAGTTAAAAAGAAAAACCGCAAAATAATTTTTTACCCAGTTTCATTTATCAGAATGTGAGAGATCATAATTATTTCAACTTTGTTGGTTTTCATGGTTCGTGTGAGCTGCGACGTGGTTTGACCGTGGATATATTTATATGTGTCTGTTAGAGTATTGTTTATACGCATGTATAAGTAAACACTATTTTTTTAGAGTAAACGCTCAAAACTTTGGTAAATAAATATCAGAAATCATTTATTACGCTCTAAAAATTCACTATGAAATAGCATTTGTGTGTTATGGCTTCTGCGACGATACGAGTTTTTGATAGTAAAATATTTCTTATATATATATATATATATATATATATATATATATATACATACATACTAGCAAAAGTACCCGTTGTTGACTGGGTTCAAAAACAACCTACAAAAAATGGACTCTCATTTATAAAAGTATGATAGGTTATGAAAAGGAAGGGTTTTAAAGAGATAGCTTCGAATTTGGGGGTATCAAAACCAAAGCAAAATATGATGAAAGTTAAAATAAAATAGATAAACCCCATAATTTATTATACCATATCTGTTCACTGAAACACTTATTTCAATATTCTGTGGATCTATATTAAAAACCTTGTTAAACTTTGTGACATATTTCCATTCTATGGAGGTCAGGCGCGAATGAACACCCCATAATTTTATTATACTATATTTCTTCAAACTGAAACATAATTATCAAAGTATACTTACGCAGATAGATATGAAAAGTCCTTATTAATGTTTGTGCCTATTTCCATTCTATGGAGGCCAGGCGCGAACGCAGACCCCACAATTTTATTATACCATCCCTATTTAAGTTACAACATACTGATCAAAATATTCTTATGTACATCTATATCAAAAACACTTGTAAACGCTTTTTTTTTTTAATTTAAAATTTTTTATTTCCATATGTTGTGGACCATGCGCGAACGAAGACCCCACAATTTTAATGAACCACCGTTCTGCCAGATCAAACATACCGATTCCTGTGTCTCGATACATTTTCTATCATTATATGCAATCAGTTTTTTATTAAATAGTCAACCATATAGGATCCTATTCGTGACCAGACACACACAAACATTTAACTTATATATATATATATATATAAGTATATATATATATATATATATATATATATATATTTATATATATCTCCACACATACTCCTGATAAAAAAATTTAAGACCGCTTGAGAATCTTTAAAACACAAACCTTTTTTAAAAATAGATTTTAAACTCCTCCCACATAAGGTTTCCAATATTACAACCTAAAAGGTTATGGAAAAAAAAACTACATTCCAAATATTTAATTCAGGAATTTACATTTTCATAAAAAAGGCATTTTACACTTTATCAAAATTATAAAACCAGGAGTATAAATTTTATGATCAGTGTATGAAAACATTCAACAACCAAATTTAATAAATTCTATCTTCACTGGTTTTGATGACTTCAAAAATTATTTGGAACATGTTAAATAAGCGTTTCCATTAGGGCTGCTCCAGCTTCTGAAGATGGCTTCACCAAGTTCATTTTTTGTTGAATATTGTTTGCGATTTCGATAAACATCAATTGTCTATCCCTAAACATTGGCAATTGGGTTCAAGTCCGGTGATTATGCAAGATGTACCACAAGATGGACTCCATTTCTTGCAAAAAAGGTGAAGGTCCATTGTGCAACGTTGATTGTAGCATTATCTCATTGAAATAACCATCCATCCCCCACACAAACGATGCCCCTCCGTCATCAACGATGTTTTTTGTAGCATGCTAATATAACCTGCCACCGTCTTACGACACTGGAGCTCCATCGTCCATCTGTAAGAAAAGACACCCGTACTACTAGGGATCCCCTACCACTATGACGTGTGGAGAAAATTTCGGAAGGCATGCCAATATCGTTGAGAGCCATTAGAACCATCTAGATTGAATTTTTTCATCAAAAAGCAGGACTTTCTTCCACTTCCCAACGTCACATGATTAGTTTTTTATGATCAGACCTTAAGGGGTCCACCTTATGACGGGGAAGCAGACGAGAAATTAGTTTACACTTTTTTATTATTTACCATGCTTTTTTGTCGTAGGTGTCGTCTGATGGTTACTGAACTGCAATCAGAATCTGTGACTGCCTTAATTTGTCTAGAAAAAAAGTCCCCTGTTTTCACAACAACCCGTCTTATTCTCCTACTCAATGCAGGAGAAATTTAGTTTTACTTTTCCATAATTCTCACTGTTGTTTAGAAAGTTGCAAATCACAGTTTTACTGTGATTAACTTGTGATAAACATTACTCCTAGAGATCTAGTGAAGTGTAAAATTCCGCATCTTAAAAAAATGTAAATTTCTCAAATGTTTGAAATGTAGATTTTTTTCATAACTTTTTAGGTTGTAGTATTGGTAACCTTAAGGAGTTTAAAATCTTTCTCTAAAAAAAAGGTTCTTTTTAAAGATTTTCAAGTGGTCTTAAATTTTTGATCAGAAGTATATATATATATATATGTATGTGTGTGTGTGTGTGTGTGTGTTGGGATGATTAATCAGAATTGAATATCGAATAAATCGGAACTTGTTTGAATATTGGAATCGGTATCAGAAGGGTTTGTCTATTTTCCAATGCCCAAAAAAGATTCCTTTAATTTTTATTTTTTGGATTTTGTTTAAAAAAGAAAATCTTCCGTTACTGGTAGTAATAATAAAATATTTATTTCTTTTAAAATAGCAGTAAAACTAAATACTATAGATTAGCCCACCCCCATCCACCCACAACTGTGTTTTTATTTTTGAGAATATATCTACATATTTAACATGTATATTTTGGGTAACCGGGGGAAATGACTACAGTTAAATATTTACAAATTTGTAAAGAATCGGAAATAATATTGGAATCGTTTCATCATTAATATATAAGATAGATGGGTAGATATATAGAGATACACGACATAATGACGCTGATACAACGCTTCACATTAGGTCACCGAAATTAAGCATGGTTGAGCCTAATGAATACTAAAAAAAGTGACTATTTGGGGAATATCAAGTACTGGGTGTGCTTTCCGCGTATCTCGGTATCGTTTTCCGTTGTCCTAAACTTCTTGCCACAGAAATCAGACAATGCCGACTCAAGGAATCCGAGTTGGGAGATTGTGCATCCCCTGCTTCTCAATTTCACAAGGAATCTGCAGGGGATATGTAGGTGTGTGTATATATATATATATATATATATATATATATATATATATATATATACACACACATATACATATATATATATATAAGAGAAGAGAGATCCATTAATTGAGACAGAAATTGAGAGATAATGACACCAGATACCGAGAAAGATTAAATAATACACACATATATTAATGCTAGCGGGGTCTTCTTTATGACAGTTAATCCAAAGGATCCTCAATTTTTTTCAATAACAATAATACTCAGTAACAACTGAAGTTGTATATTTTATATACATTATTATTTAAACAACCATTTTTGTCAACAAATATGCAGACGTCTCGGTTACATTCGATTCAGGCTAAATTGTTTGCATGAACAAAATGGTATTTTATTTAGGTTCTAGCCAGTTTATATGGAGAAGCTCCACGGATTTATAACTGTAGCCAAAACATCTGTAAATATGTTGCGGACATTACTTTATTAGCAACAATATCTACTAGTATATACATAACATAGGTGAATATATATATAAAAATAATTAGATATTATTATGGATCACAGAGAAAATGACTGGGATATAACGAGGAAAGTGTTATATATATATATATATATATATATATATGAGAGAGAAGGAGAAAGAAAGAGATTGAGTGGGCATGTACGCATACATGTTTAACTGCGTACGAGGGTAATTAGAATGTGGATTATATCGTATCATAGCTCGAGGTGACGTTACCCTCGCCTTTTTACTATAGAGTCTTGATGTCGCGGTTGCAAAAGAGTAAATAAATTATAAATCGAATTAAGTGAGAACAAATACACGTCAAAAAGAATAAGGACCAAATAAAAACAAGGTAATAAAAATAAACATGCCAAAGTTTCTAAAAAAAAAAAAAAAAAAAAAAAAAGAAAAGATTTTAGAGACATCTTTTTCTACTTATTTGCCGAGGTATTTAATAAATTTAAAGATGGCGGATTTAGCGCGTCTGATGCAACGTGGACAGAAGAACTAAAAAATGTCGCCAGTTTAAGGGTGAAATTTGGCTAATAAAAGACAACTTCCTGCCCATTACAAATCGGTAATCACTACTTTGCTTCGCTTAAAAGAAACGCTCGCTTTTCTAAGAGATGATATATAAATGTATGAAATTATATATGTGTGTGTGTGTGTGTGTGTGTGTGTGTGTGTGTCAATTAAGCTACACGGAACTTCCCTGTTTCATTCCCTTGAGTACTCATCAGGTTCCGTCATCTCGATGACGAAACGCGGTAAACTGTACAGTATAATTACCGGATATATTTCATAGCTTACTCTCTAGCTCTGTCAAGTATTGAGCACTATCAGAATCAAAAGTGAAAATTAATACATAACATTATATCCTTATGAAATTTGATGTGGATACTTGAAATATATTAATGCAAAATTCCATTTCAAATATATTTTTTTAAAAACGGAGTCCTATTACTAACTCAATAGTTCCGGACTTGAGCTACAAATGCTTTTATTTTTAACTAATTTCACTACGAAGAACAAAAACTCATTATATTCAACGAAGAATCATTAATGTTCATTAAAGCATTTCGTATTCCCTAATATATATATATTTTTTTAATATTTCTTAAAATATTTTTACGTTCATAAAAGTTTATTCATAAACACGTGTTTCTTGGGATCACTCGTCGTCAGCATAGCTTTACTTTTTATAAGAGACTACAGCATCGGAAGCCTAGCGTTTTACTATTGAGCCCAAACACCTTGTCAGATTGTATGCACGATTTTTATCACTTTTAATCTGCTATTGCTATTTTATTAGCGATATAAGCAGTTGCTTATTTATATTTGATTTTCGCTTTTTTAAGCGCTAAAGGGTTTACCTCTATTTTTTGTGTGTCGCTTAATGTATTTTTATTTTATTTATCTTTATTAAATATTTTAAAAAATATTTTAATGTGCACACACACACACATATATATATATATATATATATATATATATATATATATATATATATATATATCAATTGTCTTGTGTTGGGCTATAATCAATATATTAGTTCATTAAAATGGATTTTCCAGAAATTCTGCCCAAGATATAAACAAAATGTCTTTCCTTCCTTAAAAATTCAATCAATCAGAATCAGAATGGATTAGATAAATTAAATAGGACGAAACAATTCTGCTCCTTATCAATATCGATTTAGAGTTTTACTTACTTTTTCGTCTTTATTTTTAAAATGATAAATTATATCAGAGTTCTATCTGTACACTTAAGTTGAGGAATACCATACTGTTTACGTTTTTTGTTCGGTATTTTTATCCAAAGATGAACTTGACAAACAGCCTTCTGATTCTATATTTCATCTGTGTTTTACTAAGTCTTGAAAATCATGTTCAGGCGACTTCCTGTGGCTGTTATACACATCAATATACGAATGGATTTTCCCATATAAGAAAGATCCACGATTGTGTCATTCTAATTGTATTGAGTTTCTTGAAATTTTAGCAAATGCACCAATCCTGATACGAGGTGCCTCCGTTGAGTTTCCAAACTGTGTTTTTTTGTGTGTACAGATATTTAAAATTGCCGTAGACTCTTGAAAATTTAGTATGTTATTGCTGTATGCCTTTTGTAAGTAGAAATAATTATTTTAACAATTATGTTGAAATTTACTTGACCATGAAACATGACTTGTTGATAATCAATATTAAATGAAAAATGAGTAATAACAGTTACAAGGGGCTTTCGGTAAATTTCCAAAATTTTTGTACAGGCAGTTGTAATCGTCGAAGACTCGTAAAAATTTAGTATATTCTTGCTATACGTCTTATGAGATGGCCGACTAATTTTTATGATTTCAGGTTCAAATGAACAACCACAACAGGAATTAGAATATAACCTACTGAAGCCTGATTGTCACAGCTGGGGAATTTCAAAAATGCTATCTGGTCGTGAAGACATTTTAGAAAAACGATATGCAATAAAATTCTGTTTTAAACGTGGGGAAAATAAATATCGTAGATATCACCATAGGTTTTGATAATTATCAAAAGTTACAGTAATATCTACGATATTATTATTACGTTTTCGATGTCCATGCCATCTACAGATTATAATCTGTAGATGGTATGGACTTCGAAAACGTAATAATTATCAGTATCCTTTGGTAGTTACATTATCATATATATATATATATAAAATTGACATATACCTAAGATAAGTAGGCGGTAGAGAAATGTTTGTTATTTTCACAGAAAATATTTTATATTTTCACAATATATAAAACCATTTTTTGATAATGTTGATTATATATGTGCGTGTTATGTAAATATCGTTATGTAATCTAAATTAAAATGGTCTTTAGGATGAAGCGGCATTGAATAAAAAAGGTTTCCATTTTGTTCGGTGCTTTTTTAAATCTTTTTTCCTTATTTACTACCTTGTTGATTCGAGTATTTAGGTACACATGAATTCGTCTACGTGAAAAGTAAAAAGCAAGCAAATTAAAAAGCAACGAAAATATCAAAAAAATTGTTCCTAATGTATAACTATTCCAGTTGTCTATTTTAAGATTCATGCTTTTTATGTAAAGCTTATTATAATCCCAAAATCATTACCTTAATTTCCCTGATTAAATGAATGTGACTTAATTATATAATTTAATAAATAGAATCCGCTTTGATGTAGCGGGTTTGGTGTGATATTTATTTAACAGATTCGAAGTTGGCTCAATGAGCTATTCTACATTCGTCCAATGTAACGAAAATTAAAATGAAAAAACAAAAACAAAAAAAAAAACTAATACAAAATCTACGGAAAAATATTAAGAGTGAATTGAATGGTAAAAATAAAAATGGAAAATGATTAGTAAAGAATACAAGAATTGGAAAGAAAAACACGGATTTTGTTGCAAACAAACATGACATGGATAAAGGATACACTCCCTGGTAAATGTGTTTGTGATTATTGCGTTAATATTTGAAGGAAAATATTCTATATATAAAAAAGACGTTGTCAGCGTATATGTGGAACGATCTTTACCAAACTACTGTCATATTTTAGTCTACAGACTTGAAACTTAATACATAAGAGGCTGTAGGCCGTAGAGCAAATTAGATTAGATTTTTAGACGGTACAAATAGATACTAAGAATTAGAAAAAGACGTTATTTATACGCATGCGTAAATATACATTAATATCAACGTTATTTTTTTATTATTATCTGCGTATGTACATAGATCAGACGGTAAAGAATAAGGTTGGAAAGGTAAATGCTAATGTTTCGATTCTAGCAGATGACACCCAATTTTTGTGCAAATTATTACGTTATATTGGGTGCAATATAATGACTAATAGAGTAGTGACTAATAATAAATATGAAATCTGCATAAATTAAGATATGATATAAACGTATTTAAGGATCGGGCGACGCCAGGTAGCCTGCTAGCTAATAATCTTTTTACGTCTTTAATTTGAGCTTAATCTTATACACACTTATATATATATATATATATATATATATATATATATATATAATATAATATATATATATAATATATATATATATAATATATATATATATAATATATATATTACATATCATAGGTAATGAAAGATTATTGAGAGCTTATTTGCATAGAAACTTATCAATATTAAAAAAGCTCAACATGTAAGATCGAGGATAAACAAAGTTATAGACCGAATAAAGTAAAAATGATTATGTGTGGATTTATTTGTCAGTTCAATAAAGAAGAAATCATTACTAGACGTTATAGATATAATTTTTACCTGAGGATTTCGAAACCTAATGCTTCTCACCAGAAAAAGAGAACTGAGTTAGCTGTCACATTTTCCTATATTTGTAAGTTGACGCCTCTTGTTCAAACGAGAAGGACCAACCTTCGAAATACCTAGATATATACACCATTTATTGCTTACCTACCAATGATGTTTGCTTTCTCATTGATCCGACATTAACTCATATATACCCATATTTGCTTTATCTTGCCTATGAAAATATATGTGGCAATTAAGCTACACAGAATATACATCGTTTCATCCTTGTGGGAATTCGGCAGACAGTCTTTACAGACCGGATACCCATTGTAAGTGTGCATGCAAGGGAAATTATTGTAGCAAGAGTTGCGCAATCAACAACCACACCTCTCCTGAGTCGGCAATGTTAAATACCAGGGGCAAGTGAGGGTTTAGAAGGAATGGAAACAATGCCGAAATATTCGGAGAGCACATGCATTATATATATATATATATATGAACGTGTTTGTGTGTGTGTCTGTGTACATTTTCCTACGCAATAACTATCAATTTTCAGTCTACAGACTCATAATTTGATATACAGGTTACTGAGACTTGGGAAAATCTTTGTAATCCGTTTTCGGCCAGAAATTTGGTTGTTAAGGGGTCAAAGTTCAACGATTTGACCTTTGAGAACTCTACCGACAATTTTGGATCTAAACACTAGAAAATTTAGATATATGTTCCTTGGACATGGATCTAACTTAATAACTTGATTTGAGCCCCAAAACAATAAATGTTAAGGGGTCATAATAGGGGTCAAAGTTTTAAAAAAATGACCTTTTTTTCTGCTCAACATACACCTCAAAACAACACCGGGCTGAAATGCTAGTATATATATATATATATATATATATATATATATATATATATATATAAAGTACATGAGTTTAATACAGTATGTTGAAAACCACTTTAGTAGGAGTTAAAAACGTTTATTCAGAAAGGAAACACAAATAGAGGCGAAAGTCATTAATTCGCGGGGTTTCGAAGAAATACTTTCTTTCTCGTGAGCTGAGAGAAGTTAGCAAAATGTGTAAAGAAATTTTACTTATAAAGCATTTACTGAAACTAGTTATGAATGGGATCATACTAGTGTAAAAATAAAGTAGACATCAATGAAACAAATGGAGTTGAGTAAAAGGAAAAATGGTTTCACGTTAAAAATGTTCCCATCCTCGGTGAGTGCAAAGTACAGTAAATCCAGAAAATAGTTTGTACTCAACCACAGGAACACCCTTTCACGTGAAACCAGTTTTCCTTTTTATCCAACTCCATCTCTTTCATTGTTTTTTACTTTATTTTCACGCTAGTATGATCCAGTTGATACCTAGTTTCATTAGATGCCTTACAACCAAAATTTTTTTACGCATTTTGATAACTCCTCTCTGACGAGAAGGAAAGTATTTCTTCAAAACTCCACGGATTAAGGACTTTCACCTCCTCCACTAATTACAAATTATGCGTTAAACAACTTTATTTTCTGCAGGGTTTGTACATCTATGGACTTAGGTCTTACGCTAAAGGGTAAGACTGGAGAGCTATATGTTTTTGTTTCGATTCTAGCTGACGGCACACAATTTATTTTACTTTTGAAATCACAACTATATATTAGGAACAATGTTAGGGCGTAGATGAAGTTCTTCAGCCACGGTGGACGTTAATACACGTAAGAAAACGGGCTCTATTGATCTACTGAAAAAAAAAAACTGATAGAGGGAGCCCGTTTGCTTTTTTTTAATGATATCACAAACAAAATACGTGTTTTAAATTTGTCCAGTTTATGCAGACTCGTGTAAGTGGAAAAAATATCTATACATTAAAAAGGATTTGTATTTGCAGTATATCTCATCGGCTGTATGTGTCCAATCAATGTCTGGCATGCATGATTCCTCTCTTCAACCGAAAAAAAACAAAAAAAAAACAAAACAAAACAAAAAAAAAACTCCACCACCAAGTAAAAAACAGAATTGGAAATTACCATGACACAGCTTTTAATGTTAGTGCAGTTTGTGTTAGTGTTTGCTCGTTTTTTCTTTCCGAAAAGAATTAGGAACTATTAGTACTACTAGTAAATATTACTCACCGAAACCTCTTGGATACCATGGCTATAATCCCCCGCATAGTAGGCCATCGAGTTCTGGAAAAAGTTAGATCAAATATAATACTATAGTGGAACCCTACATAATGTTTCAAGGAGAGAGATATCAGCGAGAAGGGGGAGGAGTGAAATAAAGGAAATAAAAAAGGAGTAGAACGAAGTTAGCAATATAGAAGTCAAAGAATGAGTACAGGTTATAAACATGGCGGTCGTTTGGAACTACTAGAAATATTGCCAGAGTACCGGTATGTAATCAGGAAGTACAGACAATATGTTACGTGTTAAGGAGAACAAGCTTATAAAATTACATATCTCTCTAAGTTTCCACCTTGTTTGTTCGTATGTAGTTAATTACATTGATGCCAAATATAAGAAATTCAAATAAGTTTCATATCATATGCATATATATATATATATATATATATATATATATATATATATATATATATATACATACATACATAAAGTGTTGTATATATATAGATAAAAATAATGAATATGTATATATATTTACATAAAATGTGTAGATATTTATATTCACATAACATAGTTGCATAGATATATATATATTTACATAACATATTCGTATAGATATATATCTATCCAAATATGTATATATAGATATTTGCATAAAGTGTTCGCATATATATATATATATATATATATATATATATATATGAGAGAGATAGAGAGAGATTTATATAAAGTATTTATATATATTGATCTACGTAAAGTAAATGTATATATATTTACCTAAAGTATTTGCTATATATATATATATATATATATATATATATAAAATTCTAAAACAAATTAAACGATCATTATAAAAATGTAATAAGGTGTAAGGATCGTAATGTGACCTATATTTAGTTTCATTCATGCAAAATAATTAAACTGTTGAAACCATAGGCAAAACTGCCAATACCTTTAATTTTGTATGGCATTGTTAATAAATGTTAAACATGTAATATATATTTCACAAATTTCAATTCATGTAGAATATTTTATAACATATTAGTGATGTAATAATATGAGCACAATCTTCCATTTTGAATTCTAAATATTTCAGATTTACATGAAAGTTAATCTATTGTCACGAGAAACCAATTAAGCACTATTTGTTTAATTTTTATTCCTTCCTGATTTATAAAGTCTTGGATTTGAGACATTTTTAAAATCAAAGTTATAAAATTGCTTTGGATCACACAATGAATAAGGATCCTAGGCATGTTTTAATATCATATATTTTTTATTTTAATTATCGCATAGGGATCATAACATTAATTGGAAACCATTTTACTTGTGAAATTAATTTTATCGTTAATCCAATTTTATGTACGATTTCACAATATTTTAATGAAGAATCTCATTTGTACGTTTTTGATACGACGCCTAAGATCGTCAGCAAATTATTAAATATACTTATTAATTTATTTGGTATTATCATTAGTACGATTTCTAAAATGTTTTCAAAAATATTAAGAGAACATATTCATGTGAAAAATACATAAATTAAGACTAAGTACAACGTTGAAATTAATAACTATCACGTCAAGATGATTTCAATATTAAAAAATAAAAAAGAGAAAATGGTAAGAGATTAATTTTATATGGATATTAATATTCATCATTGGAATTAAATATGATTTTTGTTTCAAATGTAATAAAAAATACATAATTATGTTTTCCTGCAATGTTTTTTTTTCAAATTTAAAAGAAAAATATATGAGCATATTTTCGTGTACATATTTCTCAGAGTATATAATTATTGAAACACCAATGATCGTGAATATTTGTGTATTAACTAAAACCAGAAAACCATGAATGCCGAAATCGATAACTTACGTCCTGATATTTTCAATATTAAAAAAATTTAATAAGGAAAATGTGATTACGTTCAGATAAATTTAATATTTAAAAACAAAAATGAAAAGCTTTACATATTAAAGATAGAGATTGATTTTCTCTATTTTAATTAAAATCAGTTTTTTTTAATTATAATTTAATATTTTTTTTTAAATTATAATTTTAATTAAAATCAGTTTTCAAATTTAAAGAAGAATTCAAATATATTCCCATGCTCATATTTTCACATATTTTATAATTATTCAAATATCAAAGATGGCGGATATTTGTGTGTTAGCTTTAATTTTCACATATTTTATAATTATTAAAATATTAAAGATGGCGGATATTTCTTTAATCAGAATAACGTTAGTTTTACTCACGTTACTGCTTACATTCTGAGTTGAACGATAGGGCCATATTAGATTAGTAAATCTTGTGCCCATACTCAAGCTACCAATCAAATCGGTGTCTTCTAACAATATTATTTCCTTGGGGGGGGCACGGTCCAATAAAAACAAAGTAACTTTTTTATTATTATAAATCTCATACCTTTCGACTCACATTGCGATGAGAAATTTAAAAACAATAATAGTGTAAAATGTTTCGAGAATAATTTCTCACTTGTGTTAGCGTTTGGTTACATCAAATAATTCTAATAATATCAGACGACCACTTTCTGATTATCAGAAAACTATTGCCAGGATAACGACTAGATTTTTGTAAAAAAAAAAAAAAATAACTAAAGAAAGTTTTTGTGATAAAACTATCGGTCTGCTGATATATTTCTTTAAAACTATTACCATTACATCTGCAAAAAATAAAAACACTTTTTTATATGTTCAAATAGTATCCATTACACAGACTATGACGCATAAGTAAAATTCATTCTGAAATCAAAATGTTTATAAAATTATGACCAATTAAAATCGGATAGAGCAATAACAAAGAATAATTCGTGCGACTACGTAACTTTGCCAGACAACGTTAGGATAGGCGCAATAATTTTCTGAGCCTTACTCAATAATGTATAAAGTATTTTTGAAGTTATATTACAGAAATATCTATAACTTAAAACGTTATGTGCTCAATCTAAAATTGTGTGTAATGGTTACGATTATCATTGAGTAACAGATTCCTAAAGAAAATTTGGAGAAATCGGAAGATGAAAATTCCGAAGTTGAATATTTAAAACTAATTTATAAAAGTAATGCAGTTTTACTGTCAAATGAAAAGTCTTATTCAAAATGACACAGAAATTAAAATATATATATATATATATATATATATATATATATATATATATATATATATATCAGATTAACCGATTCAGCATAAATAATTTTAAACATGTACTGTAAATAAGGTATTACATAGTCAATAGTATGTTACAACAGTAATAAATAAAAAATTATGTTTATTAAAAATACAGTTTGCTTTGTTAGTTTCAAATACTAGTTAGATATTAGTTGGAAAATACGATATATATATATATATATATATATATATATATATATATATATATATATATATATATATCATATAGCAAGTATTACAGTATATAAATGCTCCCTATCTTTAGTTGATCATATTGGGGAGCAAAATAAATTGCCGCTAGGTACAAAGCAATATTCTTTATGTAAACAAATCGAACTTTGGCGTTTAGACAACATTTAAACAATTTCGCATACGCATCTTAGCAGCAGCCAAATAGCATAACGGTGAAAAGGGTTGACTACCGCTTATACGATCATGTTTTAATCCAGGTTTGCAGTGGTTGCTGGTCTAGCCGCACTGATAAACTGTAATACAGCGAAACAGTACTTTATGTGAATGATTATATCATATATGGACGGCTTATGTTGCCCGGTCATACAATACACTTAAACATGATATTTTAATTTATGCAGAGTGACTTTGTATTATTATAGAATCAATCCTCTTGATTATTACATATTATGACCAATAATTCGCAAAAATTAAAATAAAAAATAATAAGAAGATAAGAATGATAATGATCAAATTCCGTCTATATTTGTGCTTGACGATGAGTGCTCTGGAAATGTCAGTTCTGATTAATATTTATTTTAAATATGCAAAAGAAAATTTATTTTTAGATGGTACCTCTTCGTTTATCGTGAATTGAACTCATAAGAAAAAATAAAATGGTGAGGCATACACGGGATTTAACAGAGGATCATTCGATCCGTAGTCGAATATTCTACCACTGAACTGTACCTCCGGATGTCAATAATTGCGTTTTTGTAAGAAATATTTTGCTAAGATTTTATTATCTCCCTTGCAAGGGTAACGTATAAAAATTCCTTGTATACATACTTTGTTATCTATAAGAAAAAAAAACTGTTTTTAGGATCGGATTTTTTCGATTTTCGGAGGAATTTCTGTACACAGCATATCTAAAAAAAACACTGCCATACATAAATTATCTTTGTGTGAAATTTGCAAAAGAAAGGCCCAGTCGGTTGTGAATCTATAAGGAACTCTCACACACACAAAGTGACTTATATAATCGTAGAGATACGTGTATGGTCGTTTCTTAGATACAATTCCTGTGTTTATAGGGTAGGCATCAATAACAGTAGAGCTGCATCATAATAGTTGATTTACTTATACAAACCGGATTGCCAATATACATATATATATATATATATATATATATATATATATATATATATATATATATATGAATAAAAAAGAATGCGAAAAGTATAAAAGCTTATAACTTTTCTTTATTCGTTCTCAATTGGTGACGTGCAGGAATACAAAATAATAATATTATGAAAAAAAATTTAAAAAACCTTTTTTATAAGTACATAATTTTCGACCGATCCTTCAGTCTTCATCGGTGTGTGTATATATATATATATATATATTTTTTTTTACATGGAGGTCACCACTTATCAAGGCCCGGAGGCCACTCGGAGATAAGGGTTATTGCGTGTACAGTGATCAATGAGATAGTATTGTAGTAATCATATATATATATATATATATATATATATATATATATTTCTATTGCAATTTTGATTATCATCTAACATCTTATAGTGATTCAGTCTGAAGCTGCTGAACTTGGAATCAAGTCGCAGCTGAAATGTGTGCACATATGTAACCAATAATGTATATATATATATGTGTGTGTGTGTGTGTGTGTGTGTGCATTAGTAATAGTTGTGAGTGTTGTCTATTGAAACCGACTCAGTTTTCGGATACATTTATATACATTGCTCGATAACTTTCAGTCAAATGCGCATTATCGAACAAACGCTTACCAATAAATATATTTAAACTAAAGTAATTAACTAAAAATTAAGTAATCCTATTTGTCAAGTAGAAGCAGATACTAAACAATTATAGCTTAATAACCTAAAGCAAACTGATATGAAATAAACTACATGTATTTAAAAAAAAAAAAGAAAGAAATTACGAAACACTCAGGGTTTGTAATTTCTACAAAATAAACAAAATTGGGCACAAATACGTGTTTTTAGGTCGTCTCATAATCAGTCATGCATGAAACTACAGAAAATAACTTATTGAAAATACATAATCTATAAAATGATTCTTAAACCTACTACTAATTTTTTTTTTTTTTAATTTTATACACTGTGACATATTTAAGACATTCTTTACGAATTATTTAAAATTGGAAGGCTCACAATTTATATATATATATATATATATATATATATATTCTTTTTTAAATTGCGTTTTCATTCAAAACAAGGCATTACTCTTCAACTTCTGCATGTCAGTAAAGTCAGGGAAGCAGAAACCCGGGAGAGAATTCCAAAGTCTAGCTGTCCTAGGGAAGAAACTAGGATTTCTGGCGTCTGGAGATCTGTGTTTTAATGCTTGTCAGAGGTATGATGCAATATGTCGTCGATGGAATAGAGGTTGAAGTCTAGCTGACAATTCGGGACCTATCATGTTGGCGACTCTCTTTTAGCTCCTTCCCAGTAGTAGTAGATGCACCAGCCCACATGTCAAGATACATGTGCGAATGGTGACCTTGTAGAGGTACAGGATGCTCTCAGGCGTAAGTTATTTCTAGCACGGTAGAGAGAGCAAACCTTCCTCGCAGACATTCGTATTCTTGGTGTTTACAGACAGATCGATGTAAATCGAAGACATTCATTAGAAAAAACAAGAAATACACATATTGCTAAGATAGAGATGATTGAATTGTTTGGTTTATTACACATTATGGCTTATTAAAACTATTAAAATTAATTGGTTCTAATAAACTAAATCCAAAATATAAGCTATATTTTTGTATGCATTTGGTGTTATTATTATCGAAAAAACACCTGAAGAGAACAAAATGTGATTGAATTATATTTAGTATGAGAATAAAATACGTTTTCGATTTAAAATATCGTTATATCAACGTTGACAGGACAGTTATCGACAAAAGATGTTGTAGATATTCCTCTTGCAAGAACAATGTCGAATAAAAATGCATTGCACGCCACAAAAATGGCAGTAAATAAATTCTACTAGAACATCAAAACATCTCAAAGAATTATTGAATGTCAGACACTATCATACAATATAATCTATATATGTTCATTATTATTAATTTATACATCTACATATCAGGCATGCTCAGCTTAATTGTCATACGTCTCTTATTGTACCTTACAATACATAATTGTTTACTATAATAATTATTAAATACCTACAGACACTAGTGTATTCTTCTTTTCCGGAATCATCAGTGCAGGGTGTCACGATTACCATCAGTCGATAGATTCGACCCTGGCAACAGAAGTCATCTCTGGCTTCATTAGCCCAGTCTATTCGGCTACCGTTAACCGAAAAATATTGTTGAAATTTAAACATTTATTTTTTAAATGCGTTTTAACGTCTGTCAGAGTAATCTGATCATTATATGATGATGTGTGCATCTTATATATAACTGATCTTGTCTGTATGTTTACAGAACTGTCTCTACCAAATTCCGTCGACATGATACTCAAATAAGAGATTAAGATACCGTTAATTCGCGGAGTTAAAAAAATGTGGTTTTCTCATCAGTGGAAAGATATTAGCAAATGCATATTATGGCGAAGCTGTTAACTTGCTGATACTGGTATTAATTGAAACTTCATTATATAAAAATAGTTATATATGCAAAAGATGTTTTAGTGTAAAACGTTCATGAATGAACGAAAGGAAATGAAAAATAAAAAAAGCGAGTTAAAAATTACAGATTAAAATGGAGATGAAAGAATATGTAGTGGCTATGTATTTCCAAGACGAAAATAAATCAAAATTAAAAGTCCAAAATGTGTAATCCAAGTGTCTAGAAAAGTCTAGTTTGTAAGCAGTCGAGGAAGAAAGATTATTTCGCATCAAAAGTTTTTTTTCCGCCTAGGAGTAGCGGAACGGATAGAATAAAATCCTCAATAGCCGGTTATCAGACTTACTGAATCTGATAACTTTGTTCCTTTTGTTTTACGGCATATCAACCCTTTTCAGGTTATTTAATGCTGAATCCAGTGATTTTGAAGAGAAATCTTTTAACAGAATATATTTTTTCAAGTCATGTTCCATTTAACCCATAGTTGGGACACCAAGAGATTCTACCACTCAGGGTCAGGGTGAACTTGGAAGAAATCGCAATTAAAGGGTGGCTTCACACTCCCCAAAGCCTGCAAGTTGGGGCCTCAATATCGGTGATAGTTTAAGGTCATATCTAGGACCACCGCCAATGGAAGATCTTATTCAGACCTTGAATATTGTGATTTGGAATATTTTGGCAGGGTTCACTTATACAGAGAAATATCCATATGTCAGATTATTCTAAAAAACAACTATATAGAGAAATAAACACCCAAGAATAGTGTCTAGTATACATGAAAGGTCTTATCTGTGTTCATACTTGTATGTCTTTATATGCAAGGTAAATTCATAAATTACCCTATATATATATATATATGATGATTGCAACGTCTTGTCAGACGAGTGCCACTCCCTCAGACATTTAAAATCCATGAGCCCAAATGCCTGAGGGAGTATCTATACAAAGATGATGTTACAGAGTCTTAGCTTTGTACGACAGCTAAGTCTCTCTCTTGGTTCAAAATGTTGAGATCCAGCAACAAGCAAGAGCAAGATAGACAGCAACAAATTAAACTGCAGACCAGATTAATGCGGGTACTGGTCTCCCGCTTTATGTTTTTTTTAATCAGAGATTTACTTCTCCTAGAAAGGTTGCCTTCACCACGGCTTACGGGAGCCCTCTCCACCCCAATACACACACAAATATACACGGTGCTAGTTGGCCGTTGACCCAGAAAAAGAGCTCATTCGCCCTTTGTGTCAGGTCATGTCATATGCTACTGGTACCATGTAACCCAGTACTACCTGCCTCATGGTCGGGTCACCGGCGACTAAACTGGTTCCCCCACCAGACTTGTTTGGTGAGGAGGGCGGCTAGTCTCCCTGAAGGATATATATATACAGGGTGACTTTAAAAAAATGGGCCCCAACTCTAATTAGGCCCTGTTTCTTATTGTTTTGTCCGAATGAAACTTTGGTCATAACTAGCTTATTATATTCAAAACATCACATCAAAACATTAGGACATTTGGCCTTTTTTTCTCCGTTGACTGTAAAATGCTCAGAAAAAAACAATTGAATACCCCGTTTTTTTGGGGGGGTCACCCTGTATATATTATACTAAAACGAATTTTTCATCGTCTCAAATTTTTACGTCATAACGTAATTTCTAGCAAACTTTTAAAGCTTAACGACTAAGAGCGCTAAATGTTTAAATTTAGATTCTAGCTAATGGTAGCCAAGTGATATTTTTAAACTTTGGAAATCACAATGCGTCGTGTACAATATTAATAGAACATTAGCTCTACAATAATAAATACGAAATCTGCATGAATAAAAAAATATATTTAAGCGTATTTTACGACCGGATTACGCAGAGATGGCACTACCATATATTTGATATAATATAACGATGAGTAGAGAATTGGTTCTACAATAATAAATACGAGATGTACAAACATTAAAATAACATATTTAATCATATCTTACGACTGATCAATGTCGGGAGATCTTCTAGTAATATATATATATATATATATATATATCGATATTATTCTCACCGAACAATTAATTATATTGTTATGCTAATAGGTAAATAAAACATTATAGTTAAGACTGCAGAACAATAGCAATATATTGATGGTTAATATCAGCAATGTATTCGATCGTATTGTATGGCAGATACATTTTGTTAAGGGGGAGGATGGAAATGTTCGTAATCGTCAGGTGAGCGGTTTTTTATGGTTTTATTTTGCTCGCAGAAGAGGGGAAAGAAGAGGCTTTTGTGAACGAACGGTAATAACATTTCGAAATAAAAGAATTACGTACATTTCAGTGATTTAATGGGAATAGTTTTCTGTTAGTAGCTATAAACAGAACGGAATCTTCTCAGGCAGAAAACACACTCGACAATGCATTAAGCAATGAATCGTGCTATAGATTTGTCAATGGAAACGTATATACAATATGTCTATACCGTATACATATATATAATCTAAATAAATATTAAATGTTACAAGCCATTTATATATACATACAAGTAAGCAATAAATACAAACACCTGAATACATACACACACACACATATATTATATATATATATATATATATGTATGTATAACCAATGAACGCTACAAACAGGTGTATGTACACGCACACACATATCCATATGTATGTACACACACAAAAAATATATTTATATATTAATATATGTATATATTATTTTTGGTATTCATTTTCAGTATTTACTCCAGCAATGCTCAATACTTACATTTAGCTATATAGTAAGTTTTGGAAATATATAAGCCAATTAAGCCACACAGAATTTTCGCTTTTCATCCTCGGGAGCATTTGTCAGGCGATATATATATATATATATATATATATTTGTTTACTGTATTTTGGGGAAAGAGTTCCGACAAAGTGCTCCATTACAAAGAAAAACTTTTTCGATATAAGAGCTAAATATTTGTTTATTGATTATACAGAAGTTCAGAAAAAAACATTTGTACCGTCGGTTTCAAGCCCAGCACAACGGGAAACCGTTAATGATACCAATGTTTTTCTGTACTTCTGTATAATTAATAAACAAATATATATATATATATATTGCTCACTTTCACCCCTAACTTCAACGAAAGGGACTACTATTTGGGACCATGCCTAGAAAAGATTAAGGAGTTGGTTTAAGTTACATGTAAACTTCTGCATATCAGTACACTCAGGGAAGCAGGTCGCACAGAAGTCTAGCTGTTTGAAGAAACTATTAGAGTAAAACACTTTCTGACATTTAGGTGCCTCAGTAGTGAAGATGTGAGATTTTGCTGCTAAGCTGGTTTGTTGGAGGCATAAGTCGAGGGGCAACAGGTACAACATGTTCATTAAAGCACATCCCGTTAAAATATTTATAAAATATGCACAGAGATGCTACATTCCGACGATGGGACAGGAGTTGGAGCTTAGTTGACAAAGTGAGACCGGTTACATTGAAAATTCCTTTTTGGACCCTATTCAAGGGGAGAGGCTATGTGTCAATGCACCAGCTTAGACGTGGCAACATTCCATGCATTGGTGAATGGTGGTCTTGTACATGTACAGGACACTCTCAGGTGCGATTAGTCTTCTATGTTGATAGAAGGAAGTCACCTTCTTTGCAGCAGCCTTCGCAATGTCCTCAATATATTTGTTCCATTTCATATTACCCGCAAATATTAGGCCGAGGAGTTTGAAGGAAGAATTATCAGGTAGAGTGTTATTTGTCATGGATATAGGCGGTTGGAGAGGCGTCTTCTAATTGTTAAAGGGGAGCAGCTTAGTTTTACTAGCATTGAATGTTACCATCCATTTGTTGACCCATTCTACTACGGTCTGGAGGGCCATTTTTGAACGATTCTGCGATTGTTTTAGATTTATGTACATCCGTTCTTCCCTAATGAATGGTATAGAGCGTTGTACCATTAGGAAATATACTCATCTCAGACACAATATTATCAGGGAAGTCGTTTATGAACATCAGAAATAATATTGGTCTAATTATCAACCCCTAAGACACTCCAGTATTAATGTCATGCTGATTGGATCTATGCCCATCAATGACAACCTGGATGGTCCTATTGTCTAAGAAGGCTCTAATTATACTTAGTATACGTTCAGTTATACTGTATGATTAAATTTCCATTATATATATATATATATATATATATATATATATATATATATATATATATATATATACTAGCAGTTCCGCTGGCTTTGCTTGGGCACTATGTACTGTTCATAACTGTATGTGCATATGTATTAAAAAGTCTGCATATGTACGGTAATACCTTTCTATATAATAGGCTTTCTTAACTATCATGGAGAAAAGTTAGTACAGGCAGCAAATGTCAGTCTTTTAATACTTTGACCCCACTTTCAATCCCTTAACATTTATTCTTTTTGGCTCAAATACAAATAAAAATGCTAGATGCATGTCCAAGAAACCTGCATCTAAAATTTTAAGTGTGTAGACCCAAAATTGGCAGAGGAATTTGGTAGGGCCTGCAAAGGTCAACTCTTTCAACTTTAGCCTGTTGGCAGTATAATTATCGCCAGAAAATTGATTAAAAATCTTGCTGCATGTCTGAATACCCTTTATGTAAAATTTAAAATATTTAGACCCAAAATTGGCTTAATAATTTGCTAGAGATCGCAAAGATCAAATCTTTTGAACTTTGACGCCCTTTGCAGCCTTTCGTCCGAAAACAGATTATAAAGCTTGCTTTATGTCGGAATACAGTTTATGTAAAATTTCAAATGTTTAGACCAAAAACGCTGAGTAATTTTGTAGAGGTCATTTTTTTTTTATTTGACCCCTATTATCACCCCTTAGAATTAATTTTTGGGGCTCAAGTCAAATTAGAAAGTTTGATCCATGTCCAAGTAACCTATATCTACAATTTCAAGCCTTTTGGCCCAAAATTGGCGGGGGAGTTTGGTAGAGTTTTCAAAAGTCAAATCGTTGAATTTTAATCCCTTAATATGCAAAATTTCTTGCCGAAACCAGATTAAAAAGGGGTTTCCAAATCTCAATACCCGTATGTCAAATTTAGAGTTTGTAGACCGAAAATTAACAGAGTTACTTCGTAGGGAAATGTACAGACCCAGACACACATTTTAACTTTATATATACTAGCATGGGTGCCCGACGTTGCCCGGGTGTTTAGAATTGTGTGTTTAGCAAAAAAAAAAAGTGGTAGTAGGAAGGCAGGTTCGAACTCGTATCACGAAGCAGGAAAAGAACGGGGAAAAACGTGACGTCTTTGCTGTTACGACCATCGCCAAACCGAAAGTGACTTAGGTTTAAATTAAGGCTGGACAATCGGAAAAAAGGTAATGACTTTAGAAATTATCGCTGAAAAAAGCGACCCCTTCCTGTAAAAAGTGCCCAGTTAAGGGTGAAAAAAATGTTTTTAGCCAATTTTTCAGTATTTGTCGTCTGAACAGTCGAGCTTCAAAACGATGCTCGTCTTGTGAAAATCCGTCGCCTATGTCAAAAGCTTTAGGCAGACATGCAAACATCCATATATACATTTATATATTGGTAGCTCAAATTTTCGACCCAAACCGACTAAAAAGCTTGCCCTATATCTGAATACCATTTATGTAAAATTTCAAATGTTTAGACCAGAAATTGTCTGAGTAATTTGGTAGAGACCGCAGAGGTCACTTTGTAAACTTTGACCCCTATTATGACCCCTTTACATTAATTGTTTTGGGCTCCAATCAAGTTATTAAGTTAGATCCATGTCCAAGGAACCTATATCTAAAATTTCAAGTGTTTAGACCCAAAATAGTCGGAAGAGTTTGGTAGAGTTCTCAAAGGTCGAATCGTTGAACTTTGACCAATTAACGGCCAAATTTCTGGCCTAAAACGGATACAAAGATTTTCCCGAATCTCAGTACCCTGTATATCAAATTTCAAATCTGAAGACTGGAAATTGACAGAGTTATTGTGTCGGGAAATGTACGCAGACACACAGACATTTTCACACACATATATATCTCAATAAGTATCAGAATGTAACAGAAATACATTTTTCGTCTTCTTATTGTTATTTATACTATTAATATCAATTATATGATTATTGTTAAGTTGTTTTAGCAAAAAGACAAAAGAGATAAAGTAAAGAAAATCATAGAATCATCTAGGTTGTGGAATAAATCTATATAATTATAAAACTCAAATGACTTTGTAACGGGTGTTGTAACCCAACATCCGGTATACGACTTCTGGTTGCGCATGCGTACATAAACATAAACCCATAACAGCGTAAACAAATAAACACAAATCCTTGGATCGGTTTCGTTCGGAGAAACGGTCGTCCTTAGAAAAGCGAATATCTTAAATTTATTGAATAAAAACTGCAAGATATGGAAAGCAAACGCAAAGCGTGATTATAAATAATACGTATAATCATCGACCTGTTTCATATATACGAGGTTATACTAAACAATCACCGCGACAATAAAACGTATTGTTTTACTGTGTACGTTTTCAGCGTCCCCAAAAAATTTTCGCGTTTAAATAATCCAAATGAACAATTGTTGATACTTTCTGCTTGTTTTTTTTTACATCGTTCATTTCCGTATTACGTTTAATTTATTTAACGCACTTTTCTTACAAATAAATATACCTTAACCCGTTCATAACCATAAGAGCATTTTACAACAACGATTTATCGACGGCCTTCATTTTTTTTAATTTATTCTCCATTTTTTAAAACACCTTTCTTAAAAACATTCATGCATTTTCTTCTACACTACCAGCATAAATAAATAACCCCGAAAATATTTTTAATGCCTTCCAAATAAATAATCAACGCAATAATAAAATATATTGTTTTACTGTGTACGTTTTCAGCGTCCCAATTGTTTCTTTTTTCGCGTTTAAATTAAAATATATATCAAAATTTGAATTTAAATATTATGATATCTGTTCAGTGCACATTTACCTATAAGTATGGCAAACTACTTATAATTCAATGGCTGTAAGTTTGTTTTTCAAAAATAAATAATTATAAACAAAACGACTCATAGAAATCTATCTCTTTTTTTTTTCATTTTAATATAGTTTCATAGAAATGTTTCTGTTATGTCACAAAATACTATTTTCTTTACGTCACAAGTGTCACGTTCATAAATTAATTCCATAGTTAATATAACACACTGCCCCAACGGGTCACGGGTAGTCTAGTTTCTTATAATTCTTACTGCTCAAAAGCACATACATTATATTTTATAGAAATATATATTCCGTGCAGCAAAATAAAAACGGTTTCTTTTCACGGTGTAAATGCACCACACATCTTCGAATATTTTATATAATCAAATTTGGGATTATTTTGTATCAAACACTTACATGACCTACAAATATAGATGCGGGCCCTTACACGAAAAGATAACGTTATATCTGAACTCCTAGCAAGCAAGATATGTCGAACAGTTAGACTGTCACTACATATATATATACTTTGCATTACATTTTGCACTCGTGAAGAAGCAAATAAATAGGAAACTTTGCCTATGCATCACAGTATAGTATCTGTTCTGTGTTACGCTGATTTAGTTCCGTCATTAGCCAGCGAACGGGGAACCTTTCCAGACTAAAGCAAGTTCCATGTATATATATTATATATATTACATGTACGATGTATAAAACATTAAATGAGATATTATACAAAAAAGGAATAACTAGAATATAGGTTTCGTTTTCTTTTCAATAAGGCTTATTTATACCAAATAAATTAAATTTCTATTTGAGTCAAGTAAATTATTTAGTTAAATGAGTTTCGACGTGTCTCTCAAACATTTTATTTACTAAAATACACATGCAAATTAGTCATAGTTTGATCTGAGGCAGTTAAAAAAATGGGTATATATACGATATCGGCATGAACTGTTTTGAAGTTATTGAAAGCTGGACAGTGAAACCTTTCCAGACTAATGCATTTAAAAAAAAAAAAAAAAATTTTGATTCCCAATCCAGAGTGCCCAATTTCTGGGAAGCTAGATACCCCCCCCCCACATTAAAACGACTTTGCAAATAAATTGGAAACTTTGCCTATGGACTGTGATCACAGTATAGTATCTGTTCTGTGTTACACTGATTTAGTTCTGTCATTAGCCAGCGAACGGGGAACCTTTCCAGACTAAAGCAAGTTATTATTCCTAATCCAGACTGATCATTTCTGGAGAGTGACATATTTCCCAACATTAAAAACGACATTAGTATATAGTATCTGTTATGCTACATTAAGTTAATTCTGTTATTAGTCAGCGAAGTTACGCATACCTACATGCACAAGCTCATGATGAAAATAAGATTTTGTTTTTCCTCATTAATTTTCAATAATATTTCCATCACCTGCGTGTATGCGTGTGTCCTTTAATCAGAGATTTTAACAGGCCAGTTCAAACTTAACCTTTGAAAAGTGATATTGAAAGTTCAGCAACTGCTTCACTGTTACATTGTCAGAAAATGCCGGTGTCGAACGAAGGGTGCAATAGCATCTTGGGGTCAGGTCAGATTGTTTTACACTTGAATACGTGAGTAGATGTAAATCAGTTGTCACAAATTAGGGGACACGAATTTTCAGGCGTTAATTTCAACGTGCAGATTAGAAGACGCAAATTACACGACGTATATAAGTCTTACGTTCTAAACGCGCACACACGAAGACGTAAATCAAAATACGCGCGTTTATTAAAAGACGTTCATTTTACTACGAAAATTAGTCGACATAAATTAAGTTTTCTTACTCATAACGTTTAAAGTTAGAAGTAACGCAAAAAGCCCAGATTAAAACAGGTACACCAAAAAAACAGTTAGAAGGCGTATATCACGGTACGTATCCGGAAGACGTAAACTGCACGATGTGCAACAAAGTGTGTTCATTTAAAAACGTTTATTTTACTACAGAAATCAGTAGACATAAATTAAAGTTTTTTTTTTTTTTTTTTTTTTTTTTTTTTTTGCTTATGACGTTGTAAGTTAAAAGGAAATCACAAAACAAATTAAAGCAGGTACACTAACAGAACATTTCCATTGGAAGTACGAAGACGTAAATCAGAAAACTTAATACAGAAGACGTAATTCCAGAAGAGTAAAGCTGTATGTGCCAATGACAACTCTTGGTTACAAGATAAGTACATGCAAAACAAAAGGTTTCTCTTTCGTTTAGGTGCAAAAACTTTAATACTTGACTATTGATTTTAAACTTTAATTAAAACACCAGAAATGTATTACACTTGTCAGTTTTAAGGCTTCGCCATCACTTACAAATTTCGAAGAATCATTTTACATTACCATATCACACATTTTAAACTAGTAATCTATATCTCTCTCTTTTATATAAGTCACCTTGTCTCTGTCTGAGGAAGGGTCTCTACTAAACTCTTCTTCCAATTTCTGGTATATGTGATTATATATATATATATAGATATGTATATATATAATGGGTTTGAACTTGTGGAGCAAATTTTATTTGGTTTCAGCCGGTAACAATAGCTGTTAAGTGGTCAAAATAAAAAAAAAACAATTTAATTTGGCAGGCGTAAGACGACTTACTATTTATGTACGCATGCGCAAATATACATTAATAGATTAAACAACGTTATTTAAAAAATATTCTATGCGTATGGACGTGTTTAAGAGGTTAACAAACCAGGCCAGAGAGCTATATGTTTTGGTGTCGAATCTAGCTGATGAAATCCAAGTCATACTTGTTTTACTTTTGAAATCACTATCATATATTGGGTACAATATAATAACCGATAGAGAATAGGCTATAATTGTAGAGTTGTCTGGGAACCAACACGTCGTAATGTCAGTCGCAAATGAGGCCAAGACAATAAATAAAGAACTTCAACTTGCTTTTTCTTTGTAACAACGACATTTATTTTCTCATTACTACGGCCGTGACGTTACCTACGTGATCTCGAACGTTATCCAACCTTTCATGTAATCTCGAGCAATGTTCCCCCTCTCTACCATGATCGTCCTCTCCCTCTTTTTTATAGTATTTTTATCGGAGCCTTCATTTCGCATGCATTTACATATAGCCGCCAGCTCTATGTTACATAATAAATATAAAATTTGCATAAATTAGGATATAGTAGTTTTAATTACAATTTATAAAAATAGGTTCCACTTTCTCAACTAAGCTCCAACCCCTGTCCCATCGCCACAATGTTGAATCTGTGCCTGTTTTATAAGTATTTTAATTGAATGTATTTTGATAAACTCGTTTCACTTGTGCTCCCTCGACATACATATCCACGACAAATCCGATGAGGAACAAAATCACACCCCTTCACTGTTGAGGTCCCAAGATGCCAGAAAGCTTTCTACTCTAATAAGTTCTTCCTTCAAGCAGCTAGAATTTTTAATTTCCTTCCTGTTAACTGATTTCCTGACTGTACTGATATACAGAAGTTTAAAATGTAACGTAGACCCGCATCTTTTTAATCTTTCCTAGGCATGGTCCCAAATTGTAGCCCTTTGCGTCCAAGTAGCGATATGCTTTGTTAGAGATGAAGGCGAGTAAAAAAAAAAGCCAACCTACAAGTTAAAAAAAAATTACTTTCACCATGACTAATGTTTGTGCAGAATTTAAAAAATCCAAGGCGTGGTTATTGAGAAAAGTCGGCCAAATGAACGGATAAACGATTTAGGGGCAATTTTTACCCTTATAATGCTCACTTCGTGGGCAACTAGAATTATTCCGGAAAATTCGCTCTGGAAAAAAAATTACTTTCACCATGAATGATGTTTATGCAAATTTCCAAAAAAAAAAAAAAAAAATCCAAGGCGTGATTTGATATTGAGAAAACTGCGAACAAACGAACGGGGGTGAATTATTAGGTCCGATTCCTCCCTTGTCGGGGAACCAAAAAAAACAAAAAAAAAATCAGATTAACAATTAATAATGAAAATAATCTGGTTTCTGTTGAAAAAGAAAACGTAACGAAAACATACTCTGTAATCCAATATAGAAACGTTGCTTTAGAATTGTGTAAGGAACATTGTGTCATGAACTTCCTTAGCATGATATCGTATTTGCATGTGCTCTTGATATTGTTTCAATGTAAAGACTTGCGAAAAGTTGCTTACATCGTTACTCCATCAAACCAGTTTACCTCAGATGTAGTCTATTTGTCGACCGTAAACGATTCGAGTGAGCTCTAAACTACGTATTTGGAGAACGTATATAATTGTATGAAACCGCTTCCTCTAGTACTTACACCTTTTTATATGATCCAGCACATTTTGATGTGCTTGTTTGTAAATAAATTTTGCTTTGATTTGATTTATCACGACATTTAGTTAAATTGTAAACTAGTTGGTATTAAGAGAGAGGAAGGAACATAGAAATTGTCGATATGTATGCGTGTTAGCGAGGCAGAGACAGTGGGAAAGAGACATTTTCTGTGAGAAAGAAACGCCGAGTGTGTGTGAGACAGACAATGTACGTGTAAGAGAGAGAGACAGACAATGTACGTGTAAGAGAGAGAGATAGAGAGAGACAGACAATGTACGTGTAAGAGAGAGATAGAGAGAGAGAGAGAGACAATGTACGTGTAAGAGGGAGAGATAGAGAGAGAGACAGACAATGTACGTGTAAGAGAGAGAGATAGAGAGAGAGACAGACAATGTACGTGTAAGAAAGAGAGATAGAGAGAGAGACAGACAATGTACGTGTAAGAAAGAAAGAGATAGAGACAGACAGAATGGACGTGAGAGACAGACAGAATGGACGTGAGAGACAGACAGAATGGACGTGAGAGACAGACAGAATGGACGTGAGAGACAGACAGAATGGACGTGAGAGACAGACAGAATGGACGTGAGAGACAGACAGAATGGACGTGAGAGACAGACAGAATGGACGTGAGAGACAGACAGAATGGACGTGAGAGACAGACAGAATGGACGTGAGAGACAGACAGAATGGACGTGAGAGACAGACAGAATGGACGTGAGAGACAGACAGAATGGACGTGAGAGACAGACAGAATGGACGTGAGAGACAGACAGAATGGACGTGAGAGACAGACAGAATGGACGTGAGAGACAGACAGAATGGACGTGAGAGACAGACAGAATGGACGTGAGAGACAGACAGAATGGACGTGAGAGACAGACAGAATGGACGTGAGAGACAGACAGAATGGACGTGAGAGACAGACAGAATGGACGTGAGAGACAGACAGAATGGACGTGAGAGACAGACAGAATGGACGTGAGAGACAGACAGAATGGACGTGAGAGACAGACAGAATGGACGTGAGAGACAGACAGAATGGACGTGAGAGACAGACAGAATGGACGTGAGAGACAGACAGAATGGACGTGAGAGACAGACAGAATGGACGTGAGAGACAGACAGAATGGACGTGAGAGACAGACAGAATGGACGTGAGAGACAGACAGAATGGACGTGAGAGACAGACAGAATGGACGTGAGAGACAGACAGAATGGACGTGAGAGACAGACAGAATGGACGTGAGAGACAGACAGAATGGACGTGAGAGACAGACAGAATGGACGTGAGAGACAGACAGAATGGACGTGAGAGACAGACAGAATGGACGTGAGAGACAGACAGAATGGACGTGAGAGACAGACAGAATGGACGTGAGAGACAGACAGAATGGACGTGAGAGACAGACAGAATGGACGTGAGAGACAGACAGAATGGACGTGAGAGACAGACAGAATGGACGTGAGAGACAGACAGAATGGACGTGAGAGACAGAGGCAGAGAATGTACGCATGAAAAACAGACAGAATGTACGCTTGAAAGGAACAGCGAGAGAGAGAGAATTATGTGTTTGAGAGAGAGTCAGAGAGAGTGTATGAAGGCGACAGAAGACATGAGCGAGAGGAGGGAGAATGCGGGCGAAAGGAGAAAGAGTTAAAAGAAAAAAGAGAAAAAGGGTAAGGATAGAAAACGAGAAAGGGCAGAAGTGAGAGAAAAAGAAAGAAAAAAAAAGAGTAAATGAGTAAAAAAAAAATCTTAAAAATACCAACATAGTCAAGTAATAGGACTGTGCGGAAAAAATGGAGAGAAAAGAATAAAGAAGGGAAAAGGGAGGTGGCTGTTGGAGAGATAGAAAAGAACAAGAGAGAACAATGTCGTTTATTAGCCAATTGGCAAAGAATGTTTTTTTATCTTCTTCTTAAAGAGAAAAACAAACAGAAATGAATTGGAAGGCGCATTTTATAACTGAAATTATTCATTCCTACAGCCAACATTTTCACAGAAGACGTCATTATCGCGCCCTTCCCACATTCCCTATCGGTTGACAAATGAAGAGAGACCCAGTAAATAATTGTTGTTACGGGTGAGGAAGGGTGGAGATGGTTCTCTTATAAACCCCTACCACCCCATTCCCTCACGCAAAATATTATTCTATAATAAAAGAAAAAACCGTAAAATGATTCGACGCAATAAATGAAATTATTGCAAACCAACGAGGCTGCCAAATACAGAAGTATATATAAAAAAATAAAACAAATTATATAAAAATAAAATCTTTGAAATGAGGAGAAAAAACGAATTTATTTTTTTTTTTTAAAGAAAAATTAATATTAACCGAGATTTTAAATTTGCACTACAATTTTGAACGAAGACTAAATAGACAGTTTCAAAGACTGTTTAATATTGATTGGTGTTCACAAGAACTTTCCGATCTATTTTGGTTTCTACTCGTCTGATATCTAACCTATTAAATGCAGGCCTGTTTAAAACATCTACTCTACATGCTCTCAATAATATTCATACACTACTTTATTAACACAATAGTCACAAAATATAGCAGAGAGACTGGACGTTTCCCGGAATTGAATAAGGATCAATGAAGGTTTCAGACCCTCACATATTGTTATTGAAATCGGGGAAATCGTGCATTTTTCATCTCAATCAAATAGATTGATTGCCTGCTCTAATATGACAGCCATGGCGGTGTACCGGAAGAAAAATTCACATACCTCCCCCATGAGACAGTCCACAAGACTTGGTAGTCTACGATACACTGTAGAGAACCTACTGATGATTTTATTAATTTATTTTTATATTAACGGCTCGAATTAAAGTTTAAACTGCGAAGATCAAGTATCATGCTTCAATTGTGCTCTAAACTAACATCAATTTTGAAAGCCTACTTATAATAGAAAATATTTTGTATTTTATGGTGTTACTATGTAAACATTCTGTAAACTGATAGAAGTTGATCATATATATATGTGTGTGTGTGTGTGTGTGTGTGTGTATTAATATGAATAGATCTAACGAGAAAATCAGCTTTGCAATATTGTAATCAACATGAAAAGAGAGATCACACCATGTACACACATACAAACGCTTCAGTATATGTTCAAATACAAATGTATAATAACAATAACTGTATGTCTACACGTTCATGTCTCGAAGTATATTCATTTGTCATTTTGAAATTTAATCGGTCCATTCTTAAATTTTCTATACTTATTAATTTGACGAGAATAGTTTGTATTCGTTATTTCATTGATACTTATGCAGAATAAGGATGTGCTATCGTCGGAATCATCCGAAAAAAATTACAGACAACGCTGTAAAGTGACGAATGAAAATTCCGTGATTTTTTTTACGGGCAAAGTAATCCATCACAGTATGTTCCGATCCAATTCCACAATATTGTTGTAAATATTCGATAGTAGTCATCTCGTAGGAGAACGAATATATGATTTTTATTATTTGATCAATGTCCAGTTTTGACCTGAAAATAAAAAGTCCCGCTATGTAATGAAGTTCATAACTTGTATTAAGATGGTTTACATCTTCATGCATATTTGTCTTGTAAACTGTTTTTTAGGTTGCACATATGTGCACGACTGCAATACTTATTTGTTTTGCCTGTAAGTTCCTACTTCTGGCAAAACCTAATACTGAATTCCGGAGAATACATCATCTGTTCTAACTCTAAATTCATTAAATTAGTTTTCGAAAAGATTTATTGAATTTTCCACAGTATTTTGATTGTGTTTGTCAATTGTCGTCTGGTGCAATTTTTCACTGGATAATTGTTTTCATTCACTGGTGCGATTTTATTAGCGCAACATTTCGACACCTTCCAGCGTTCTCTAATAACTGCCCGTCCATATATTGCATAAATCCCAATAATATACCAAATTATTGCATAAATACCAATATATTTTACGTAATTTCATTAAAAAAAAAACAAACTTTCTAAATGTCAACTCTTCAGAAAATATTTTTCAACCCAGAACTTTTCGAAAATGCCTCGCATGAAATCACCTTTACGATAAATACACGTTTCAAATTTCACCTCAAACGAGCAAAAACAAATGAATATTCTCAACAAATATCAAAGTAAATAGCATCAATTATTCAAATCAGTTCGACATTAAATACATATCAAAATCCCAAAGCGAAGACAAGTTTTAAAAACATTTAAGATAGATTTGTTACTCTATAACCCACGTCTTCTTAACAAGATCGACAATATATCTACTTGTAGCAGAGAAGCCAGAACGAAAACGTAGCTGTCAACACTTAAGTCTAAGGCTAGTAAATTAGTATAGAACTATTAAAATCATAAGGAAATTAAAACAACAATAAAGGGTTACGCTTTTATTTCTTTGAGAATTTCTAAGGTCAACGAAGTTAAGCAACGTTTCACTTGATTAGTATTTAGATGAAGGACACTATTAGCATAAAATAAAGAAAGAGAACTCTTCTATTCGTGTATGTGAATCACGTATTGAATAATTCATGGTAGGAAGATCAAAACAGGTGTTACCAACCGATTTGAATAAATCGTCACACCTGGAAAATACTAAACTGGTTCTTGTAGGTGTGATGAATTTTATATATACTTATGCAATCGAAATTCATATATAAAAATTATGCTTCTGTTCTAATTGGATTATAGAAACTAATTTCGCATTCAATTTTAAAATATCATATGTTCTTCAAAGTTACTTTAAAGCCTTTAAAATATATATTTAAAAAGAGTGTCCATCGTTGGGAAATTATTTTGTCAGTAATTTAATTAATTTCCTGCATCGTTTTACTTACATAAACAATAGTACCAATGGACTTTAAGGGCTCATCAGTTGTTTACCCTGAAACATGTTTCGGAGATTTAAAAACAAAAAGTATATTAATGAAATCATGGCACTCATAAGTATTTATCAAACAGTACCTCTCTCAAAACACACGAACAAACCGTGTTCGATAGGGAATCTATTTTTCCCTCCAGATAAATTAAGTTAACCAATTCAGGTCATTACAAAAGTATTTTTTAGGTTTAAAATAAAAAAAGCATCTATATTGCTTCAGTTGTGCTCTAAACATTCATTTCGAACGCGTCTCTGTCTTATAAAAGAACCAACTGTTGATTTTATACGTCTGTACATTCTGTGAGTGGAGTAATAAAACTTCTGAAATGAAACAGTGTTGTTTTGGTAAAAATCAAACTGCCCTTCTTTTGATGAAATTTTCTTCGATTACTGATACGTATCGGAGGCATTCTGCTTCAGAAACTATCTAAAACACTCACAGACACATTAAGAAAATTTGTGTGAAGGTTAAAAAATCAGCCCAGCCGTTTTGGAGTTCATAAGGAACGAATTCAGACAAATGCCTTATATATATATATATATATATATATATATATATTGAAAATTATTTAAAACATGTTCAGACCTTAAAAACCTGTAAAGGTATACAGAATTTTTAATTATCCGACAAGGAGTACAAATAAACTTGAAAGACCTTTATATATATATATATATATATATATATATATATATATATATATATGTATACACACACACACACACAAACGATTGTTGAGGTTATGAGAATGAAAAGGAAAACCTAAAATAAATAAATGGTAATTTTTTTAAATATTTTTTCCAGTAAGGATGCTAATAATTTGAATTCCACCATGGCAAACTTAGTGGCACAGGATAAAATTATATCAAATGGAACATAATACATTAGTGCTCAGGTTCAATATATATCTATATATAAATTCATATTCCTGTCCGTTTGTTTGTTCACAATTTGATTAATATATACAAAACGTGTCTTACTTTAATCTTCCATTTATTTCTATATATAGTATGATACTTGCAAAAAATATACAATTAAGAGATCACCTTATTTGCATATGACATTAAGAAAAATCGATTTAACTAAATAGCGGTATATTACTTAATGTTTTCAGCGAGAGAAGTGTTTTAAATATTCTATTTAAAATTGTTATTTAATAAATTTTAAACAACAATTATATCGATAATATATTTAATTTTATTTATTTTGGAATTAATATTTCCAACAGCGACCTTTTTTAAAAACTTTTTAAAGATTTATTAGCCCCTAGATTCTATGCATAAAAAACAAACATTCACCAAATATCATTTGGTAATGTCATTAAGTTTCTAACTGGAAAAATAATTTCGTGTAGATAGAAAAATGTTTGGCTTTTATTGTTGTTTTTTTTATGTATTCAAACAAAAAAAGCACGAAAAAAAAACTGAAAAGATTTTATTTCTTTGTTTTATTTTATTCCTTAAACGGCAATACAGAAATCGGTAAATTTTTACCATGTAATCCAGCGTCGTTTAATACCTTAAAAGATGAAGATCTACTGCCCCCTCTAAATTCCACAATTTACACTTCTTTCTTTTTCTGTGTTAATTTCATAGAGTACAAATTTAATTTTCTAATTAAAAAGGTAACTTTATACGACATGACCCAGTGGCGTTTAGCCCCTAAAAAAATGGAGATCTACTTTTTTTTCAGCCTAGTACATTTAAACAACCTTTATAAATATTATGAGAGAAGAAATTTAAAAAAATCAACATGTTAGAGTAGGGGATCACTTTTCTATATAAATTTAACGTAAAATGAGCACCCACTTTTTGACCACCAAGCGTTCAATAAGACATGTCACCTCCAGCATTTTTTCAAGTTTGGCGATTGAGGGGGAGGGAAAAATCTGACAAATACAATTTATTTTTTCTGCCGGGGAGCCGGGAATTACATTGGAAACATAAAATAACGATCAATTTAATTATTTTTATGAGACCATTCTCTACTTTCACCTAGCAATTTAATAAACAAAACAAAGCCCAAATATGACAAATTCAATATTTTGGGAGGGATTACATTAGAAACATAAAACGACAAAAAACAAATTGAAAAGCTCCCCCTAAAAAAAAAAAAAAAAAAAAAAAAAAAAAAAAAAAAAAAAAAAAAAATCAAATCGAAAATTTCCTTTATTTACAAAAAAAAAGCCAGTAAAAAAAGTGCCCTTACAAAAAATAAAGGTAAATGTGTAGTTTAGTGGCGTAAATGTTTTGACAGACAAAAAAATAAAAATTATTTATTTTTATATAAAACAATATTAGACCCAAAGGCTGAAATAAAACAAAAAAAAATTCATTTTTATATATTTTTATTATCATTTTTTATTAGACCAAATATGCACGCCTTTCACGTTTAAAATTTGGCCTTTTTTAGGTTTGACAGATTGGCTTTTTGAAGGCCAAATGTGGCCATTTTATACTCTTTCATTACAAAAAAAAAATATGGCGGACAAAAACATAGTTGATGAAATAGCTTAAAAAGGCCAATCTGCCAAACCTTAGAAAAGACAAATTTTAAAAGCAATATTTAAAAAAAAATAAAAATATATAAAAACTATTTTTTATGTAAACACATTGTTAGACCAAAAAGCTGAAATAAAACCAGAAATATTTTTCATTTTTATCATTTTTTTATAATTTATATTTATTATTCGAGGCCTATATAAATTATAAAAAAATGATAAAAATGAAATTTTTTTTCTGGTTTTATTTCATCTTTTTGGTCTAACAATGTGTTTACATAAAAATAGTTTTTATATATTTTTTGTCTGGCCAATAATTTACGCCGCTAAGCTACACATTTACCAAAATAAACGCACGCATTAATGTTTATAAACGTTATTGTTTTTAGGTTCACAAAATCGTGAGTTTTCTTAGGACAGTGATCCCTTCTGCCGAAATATCTGGTGGAGAGGATATCAGATACTTCTTTTGGGGGGGGGGTTACATTTACATGTTTTTATCCGTTCTTTTATTTTTGAAATTGTTGAGGGGGTATTCACGTTACCCATGATGCAAATGATTAGTATAGCAGACGTGTTTCAAAAGAAACTTCATGTCAACCCAGGCAACGCCAGGTACCCATGCTAGTTAATTTATAATTCCAAAGCATTTGAATATAGTCAATTGACCAAAAAAAAATACAGATCCAAAGAGGAGACGTTCACATCCCAGCAAAGGATTCAATTAAACAGCTATCTCTTCAATTGTTCAGACAATCAAGATTTTCAGAAATATATTGAATGTTCTCGAACACTGATTCATCATCATTTGTTTTAATTTTAAAACATTTAGAAAACATTTTGATAGATTTATTACTCTATAACCCATGTGTATTTGACAAAATCAACAATATATTTTTCCAGAGACCCCAGAATAAAAAAATAGATGTCAATTCTTAAGTCTTCTTACACGAGAAAATGCATAGCTCACTTAAACCACTTACATAAAAGAGAGAGCGCTGCTGATAAAATATTGCCGTTAGAATTGGATCTCTCTCTCTCTCATATATATATATATATATATATATATATATATATATATATATATAGTATAACCCCGGGATACGGTGGCCCTAGGGTACGGTTTTTCAGGTTGCGATGTGGAATACAATGTTTTTCCGGCCTCTGATTGCGGTATTTTCTCCGCTTTATTTATGTCTCCGTGTTATTCATGTTATTTGATATGCGTTACTGTATTTTTGTTACTAATTTTAATGCCCTGCTCCGGGGTTCTATTAAGCGAAGACCACTATTAATTTGTTTGTAAACAAACTGATGGTTAAAGCACTGTTGCAACGGGCGGGGGTGGATTTAATACGCACTCGAGGAGAAATATTTACGGTACTGATTCGTAGCCTGATGGTGAGTGCTGCTGTCAATGCGACGATTGTAGGTTCGATCCATGGCTGGGGAAAGGTGCATGTCTAGACGCACTGAGGAGTTGTGATACAACGAAACAGGGCTGTATATTGATGACAATATATATATATATATATATATATATATATATATATATATATATATATGCAAGCAAATATTTATGAGCTTATATATTAATGCTAAATAATAAATAGAGCCATTTACTTGTAATAAAGCTTTATTTTTCAAACAATTTTGCTACAGTAATTGTCTGTATTTTTTAGATGAGGTGTTTTCATTTATTGAGATTGTCGGACCGACTTCCTCATCTTGGTTGTTATAGTCACAACGTTTCGGCCGTTTTGCCCTCCGGCCTTCATCAGGTGTTTTATATCGAACTGGGGAACCGTTTGTAATTTTGCTACACATTACAAGAGTGTTTCAGTTTGCATGAATAAGAATTTACAAGTATACATATACACACAAATATATATATATATATATATATATATATATATATATATATATATACATACATACATGTGTGCACAAAGCCTAATGAGTACTTTCCCTCAGAAAATAGTGATGCGACGATTTCAATTTTTCTTTAGTTGTTTATGGCTAAACAGAATGAAATATTGAGCTTGTTCTAGCTTGATACTTTTGTGTTTACGAGTCCATAAACTGTCAGTATTAGTTTATTATATAGACATAAACTTGTGAAGATAATTATTTTTATAGTTTTTTTTTTCTACTTCAGTAAAATGTTTTATATTATTATAAACGCTTTGTTATATGGCGCAAAATTTAAAGACCTATACTGGAAGTACGATTGTATACAGTTAACAGTGCCATATTTACAAATTCATTAGATAGTTGCCAAGATAGTTAACTTAACTTAGAGATTAATGGGAGAAACAATTATTAGACAGTAAAATAAAATTTAAAATAAAAAACTTTCAAATAAATGTTGATACAAAATTACAAGTTATAAACATCATAAAATAATAAACTAACACATCTCAGGGATTTGATGTAGATTAACAATAAATGTTTTTATGGCGAATAATCAGCCAATCAGTGACCGAAGAGAGCAATCCGGAATCAGCGATATACCTTCCAGATCAGAGACTAGTCGTCTCTTTGTGTGTAGCATTTGGCGAAGATGGGAGAGGGGAGATTAATGTGCGATTTTATTCAAGCAGTTAAGATGAAGTTAATATCGAGAACTGATGATGCGATGAGCCAAGTTAAAAATCCGTCGAATCCATGGTGCGATTATAACTAGGCGTGTTATCATTAGGGGAAAATACTTTATGCTATTGAATAAACCGATGCCAAAGAGCAAAGAATGAAGTTAGTTTACAATTATAATTTGCCGACAACTACGAATCAGGTTTTAAATTCAACCATCTTAATTAGTATTATTCATTGAATTACACCTTACGAATCCATTCTACCAAATTCGTTGTCATTCGAATTGGTAGTTCGCTGTTATCTTTAGTTATAATTGCTAGCTTCTTCCGGTCCCATAATTTCACAAGCCTTGAACGATAACAATGTTGAATAAACATATTGCACTTCTGTCCCCCCCCCAAAAAAAGACAATACTTGCTAGAGTGGCCTCATGACAACAATAAGATACTTCTATACTCTCTTAAATTCAGAGATAATCCATGGAATGATAGCATAATGATCATAAAACAGATAGTAAAAAGTTCCAACCGAAAAAAGGAGATAATGCTTAGAATGGTGACCAGAAGACCATAGAACAGGTACAATATAGTCATACATTTAGCATTGTATTATAGCACATTAGTTTAATTATATTAAACTGAATTGAGCACTTAAATCGGGTTCAATCGTGCAATTACTAGTATAATGCTTTAGACAAACATCGAATCACCATAAGTAATTGGTTATTATTAGCAGTAGTAATAGCTGTTATTAGTATAGTAATAGTATTTTACATAGTAATTCACCTCCTGGCTTTTCTGACTTAGTATAGATTCTCTAGCATTTACCTCCACTAGCCAGATTTTTTTTTTCCGAGGGAACCCCTATAACTCGTCACCGGCGAGATTCTTACCAGTGTCTCCTATTTTCTATTTTTCTTTTGTTATTTAACATCGTTTCATTGTTTCTTTTATTATTTATTCTGAGGTTTTGAGCATGGACGGTAAAAAAAATATCGCTTTCTTTATTTTAGCGTAATTTGTTTACGTTTGAGACCATATTTCTTCCTGCTTGTTACTCAGCTATCACCTAACATATCTATATTTTCTTACTATTAAAGTGAAACGGTGTAATATCTAAAATAGGCTTAAATACACAAATTGAAAGAGGACTATACTACTGCAAGATTCATTTACACAAATTTATAAATCATCGAACAAATAGAATCCTAACAAATTTCACAATTTTTAAGAAGGTTTCAACAATTCTCGAAGATGTCAGTGAATTTTATCCATATTTTGAGAGTAATTACAAGCGTTTTGCAGATTCCAACAACTATTAAAAGAGGGAAGTTGGTAAAATAGGCGAAAATTATTCTTTCCACAGTAATTATACAGTAAGCAACACTATTATATATTACTTATAGATTTAAAAAGAAATTATTTAATGTCTTTTTTATATGATAGTTGGACATAATGAGTTAAAATACATTTTCTTGGCTTTCCGGTTAAAATAAAAGTGTAATATCTTTTATGTTAAAAAATGGTGCAATGATATAATAAACGCCAGACACCCACGGAACTTCTACAGGGATTTTAAAGATAGACCCCGTCCCATAAACAAATATATTCTGAAATTATATTAGCCAGAACACCTAGATAAATGTTTCAGTTAGATTAAACGTTGTAAAATAATAACTCCTGGAGATGGAATACATTTTATCCAATTTTTGTTATTTTATGCAATATTATTATGTAGTACTAGTCTACCCCTTGGCCCTTAAAGGTTGATGAAAAATGTTAAAAATAAAGTGATTTTGAGATTATATTGTCGTTTTTGTCTTAAAAAATCATTTTTGTTTAAATGATTAGCGAAAAAATAAAACTCAGGAAACCTCCAGACCACTGCTGCAAGCACTACTTAAAATTAAGCAGGCCCTACTAAACGCAGTACTAAAATCAAGTTTCTACCTCCTTGAAGAGAAAAATATTTTTAAATAAGGCCTGAAAAAGAATAAAGCGCCAGAATCATCAGGAACGTTACTACTGAAAGCAGTAAATATGGTTATAAACTTGATTATAGTTATATATTGTATATTTCTATTTAAATCAGTTTTTTTTTTAACTCAACGGGGTTAAATTACATTTATTTGTAAGGAAAACACGTTTAAATAAGTTAAAACAAACATATTGTTGACCTTGTGTATGATTTGAATAGCAGCAGTGACTTAATATCGAGCTTAAGATAGGCCGGTCATGATATAGGTAAGCAGACAATTTTTTGAAACTGGAAGTCAGAAAGCGGATGAATTGTTTAAACGACCAAGCATGCAACCTGATCTGAGTTTTATAATTATATACATATTATAGATTTTATGAGGGAATGATCTATGGAACAGTGGGGACTAATAAGTTAAATTTAGTGCAATTCTGGCAAATAGGTTTCAGCATACAATTATTTTAAAGGATTGTTTGTTACTCATTAAAATTTGTCACTCGAATCATTACAAAACAGTTGATGTACATTGGATTCCGAGTGATAACAAGTCCCTCTTATTTCAAGTGCTCAGATACTTTCGATAACGATCGCAACAGATTTTGAATGCTTTCGTCAGCCGTGTATCATTGGGGTTTCGCTTATAAAGGTCAATTGCCTTATACATCCGATTGATAATAAGCCTCTCCTTTCCATAAGCTTTTAGTATTCTCAATAAGCTTTCAGTCGAGGTGTGGACGGTGCTTCCCCTCTCCGTTCTATCAATTCTTTCAAATCTTCTGATACTTTTTTGTGGTATTGATTGATATTTGTGTTCTCGTGTTTTATCCCCCCCCCAAAAGAAAAATTATCCCGGAGAAAGTGTAAACATGATATTGTGAGAGTTTTATTTCCCTCCCATGGCGGAAGATGTGATACAAGGGTCGGAAAATGGGATTGAAGAGTGAGCGCCCCTAAGGAGGTGCACTGTTGCCTAAAAATATGTCTGGTAAACTCCGTCGGCATTCCCCTGATAGGGGCGCCTCAGATGATTAGCAATAAACTAACTAGTTTTCAAAAAGAAGGAAAAACCTGGGAAGGTGGAGCTTCTAAAATTGCACAGGCTTAGAAACATACTACTATTAAGGAAAAGGCTATTTCAGAAATGGTATAGACTTGACTTTTGTGTCGAGAGAAAAAAACCTGGCTAAAATGGAAATTTGATTCTCAGTAGAACCGCCCATGTTTGGCAGCAAACAGTCTTTTACGTTCTGTTGAAAATGCAGGAAATATGTGCATCAAAACCTGAAGATTTTTTACGTAACTATGTAAATATTTATTTCACTGCGAGTAAGATTTTGTTATGTGTGTCTACATGTCTAAATGCTCCTATCCAACGGGAATACGCATTGTTTTCTCACAAAATTTTGATATGCAAACTATCTCACTTTCAACTTTTGATGAATGTCACATGATCGAACGCAGTTAAAAGAGGTATCTAATAATGCATACAGAATCAAATGATGCTAATTGTTATCCACGATCGACCGTTTGAAATTCAGATTTCTTCTATCCGCAAACACTTAATACAAAAATAACAAGGTCAGCAGTGTAATTACAATTTCACCAATCCATTGTGAGAGGTGATATTGATGTACACTTTTTTCTCAATAGAAATTATATAGAAGTGCATTCTGCTGCTATAGCAGTAAACACCCAACAGCTAAATTCTGTCATTCTAGAGTCGCGGTTATTTAGAAAGGTAGACATCGTATAGAGAATAACCATTATCTGTTATTGCTCGATAGCAAGAGTAGATGTTAGTTTTGTAAGGAGGGCTTCAACACTACTCAAATGCCAACCATCTACTATTGACCAGATTTAACGTGGATTAACTAACCGATGTGTCAATGCAAATATAATCTATGCGATACCAAACACACACACACACACACAACATATTATTTCGACGATCAAGCAATATTGCAACTCCCAAGAGCCATGCCAACCAATAAAACACGTGTGAGACATCGGCTTCGGGTTATAGCTGGTTGGATGACCACATCCCTTATTAAAGACATAGTAGGTTTATTCCATAGTCGAATTTCGCCGTAGCTTGCTTGATCTGTGTTAGTTAATAGACTTTCTTGTGTGTAGTGTGTTTGCCCATGTGGCAGAGTATTCGCCTCGCATGCAAGACGCTCGGGTTTCGAATCCCGAGTTCGTATATGTCAGACATATACGAGTCCAAATGAGAGCGGAACTTCTCCTTTGTTGGCTGTGGTAATAATTATATAATCTCTCATATTCTGAAAATTTATATAATTTCTAAAACTAGGGCAACATTATTTAAGGGTGAAATCTCTCGAATGCTTAGGAAACAAAGCACCAGTAGTTGTAACACCCATTTAAGCCTAACAATAACAAATACAAAATAAATTCATAATTGATAGGTCTTGCAATTTAGTAGAGCACTCAATTACAGTTCCTGTGATCGAGATTTCGAATTTTGTCATAGCCAGGCTCAATGATGAATCGTAGTGACTGTGAAACACGTGGATAATTATTTTAGCTCTCTCGTAAGAATTTTCAGCATGTAATATTATATAATTATTTTTACAGTTAAAGAACGTCGCAGGTCACACGATTTTTTGGCTTGCATGGCTCGTATGAGTTACGACGTTGTTTGACTGGGAATAAGTTTTCAAAATATATGGCAATTAAGCTACAAAGAATTTTACGAGTTTTATCCCACTGATGACCCGTCAGGCTATTAGCTAAGCAAATGTTGTGTAGTTTAATAGCCATATATCTTCAAAACGTACTGTCTAGCTCTACTTGCGTATCGACCAATGTCGAAGTAAATACTGAAAATAGATACGTAAAATAATATATATATATATATATATATATTAAATATCGAGACAATTTTCTAGTTGCTTGGTAATTTTTTTTTTATTTTTTACAAGGAGGTTACCATTTATCAAGGCCCGGAAGCCACTCGGGGATAGGGGTTATTGCGTGTGCAGTAATCAATGGGATAGTATCGTAGTAATCGTTAATATTGGAGATTTGATAAAGTGTCTTAAGGGGGCGGTTCATCAGGAATTTGTTTTATGTTGGACTTGAAGACATCTAAGTTGTAGTCAGATGGGAAACAGGCAAACGGAAGAAAGTTCCACAGTCGTGCACTTCTAAGAAAGAAGCTTTGTTCATGAAATCTACGACACAGATAAAGAGTGGGGAAAATTAATGAGAGTGGTTTCAGCTAAACGGGTGTTTATCATGAAAGATTGGTGAGGGGGGCAGAGATTGGAGCTCAGTCGAACACTTGCCATGGAAATAACGATAAAACAAAGACAGGCTCGCAACGTCTCTTCTGTGGGAGAGAAGTTGCAGAGAAGAGAAAAGGGCATCCCCCACTAAGCCACAAAGTATATTTTGTGCTCTGTCAAGGCAGGATAGGTTGTTTTAGCAGCTCTCGCACAGATATGGCAGCAGTATCCCATCCTTGAACGTATCTTTAGTGATAATCATTCCTTAAGATGGACACAGACGGATCGGAAAAATGAGATTATTACATTAGACCATTATTGTCAGAAATAAGAAAAGTTATTAGAAGACTAAAAAGAATCCAAACTAAAGAATCAAGACAGAAGCTGTCTATAATATTTATGAAATATGCTTAAGGGAAGGAATGTTGCTTCTATATAATCTATAATATATAAGAAGAAGAAATTTAAGTTTATAGAAGGTAGAACAATGCAAAAATGTAACGAATAGACTCAAACAGACACAACTTAAGATATAATGGTTGAACCGGCTATGCCATATCACTTATTTCTTCAAGTAACCTACTTTAACACACACAATATATATATATATATATATATATATATATATATATATATATATATATATTATATTATTATTCGCTATATAGAAAGGGCTCAAAACAGAATAAATAGACAAAAAGCGACTATTTTATTTAATGAAATATATATCAGCATTTTTTGTCTTAAGTATACGTGTAAAGGCATATTCTCTCCATGAAACATGCCTGACTATGCTCATCCTCCTAAGACAGTTACTAAAACTACCAAGGCTTGAGAGTTATTATCCTTTCACTCGTAGCGTGAGAGATGGATTCAAAATCAATTATGAAAATGATGCAATACGCCCCGACAGAATTCGAACCCGGCACATAAAGCTCGAAACATCGCGCTGATGACGAATGCGCCACGGCCGTCACCGTTTCATCCGATGATCTGAAATTTGAACGTGGTTTGTATGATAATGCTACTTACACTTAGGTCTTGATGGTTGTGTGTGCTGATTGCGTTTTCTTGCGAAGGTTCTGACAAAATATCCATGTGTTATTTTCTAAACAGTGCGGGATTTTTTAGTTCACTTTAGTTCTGCGTATCTACAGACATAAATGTATCAGAAAAATAAAGCGGTTAAGTATCGAGTCACGAGAAGAAAAACAAAAATGTTATTGGTCACTTAAATTTAAAAATAATTTTCCACACTTCCTTTCATTGACTTACTAATAAAAAAAAATTGAAATAAAATAATTAAAACGTTTGGCTCATTAGTACAGTGGAGGCGCGGGTAAAAAATATTGTTTTTTTTTTTTAGTTAGAAGCAAACATAATATTCGGCGACTGCACATAGAATTTAATTCTAGCCAGAAATTACTTTATCTGTTAATTTAAAGGTTCAAAACCACGTTCGAACACCGAAAACCACGGAGTAAACACCGTTTCTGACGATTTTTGCTCCATTTTTACAGATGTGTACGAGAAGAGGACGTGTTGTGTTGTATTAATGACACGGATTGGAAACCTAGGTATGACAAATTCGAATCCGATTTGGTTCACAGAAACACTTTCAAATGCAGGCAAACGTCACGTAGTTAATCCTGTGAGAACCAGATTTTTTCTAGAAAGAATTCTGACTAGAGAAATACTGGGGAAACCAATGCTGATAATAGAATCATCCGCTTTATGCGAAATGAATAAATAGTCAAGTTCCTTATGTCTTGATTTTAACTTTTGTGGGAATTTTTTTGAATATTTGCAAAACTATACATTTTTCGAAAGTTTATTATCTAAGGAATCAGAAAAACAATGTTTGATGTGTATATGGCGGCTACATTGGAATTTACTTAAACATTGATTTACGGATTGCGTAGGCAATAACCTTTCCAAAAGTGTATAGTTTTGCAAATCTTCAAAAACGTCCCACAAAATTACATAATGAAACTGCCTAAAACGACTGAATCAAACATGGTAGTTTTGGTGTTTTATTCTCCGTGGTCTTCAGGGATTAAACGATTTTTTTTTACCATTTAAATTTTTAATCCGAAAGTTATTAATGGTAGAATTAAAGTTTACAGACGAAAGTAAAATAATACGGTTAGGTGTTTGCTCCCAAATCGAATTTCATCCGTATCTTTGAACTTTATAACGATTGTAGCAACTAATCAATCAACGGCAAATAATAAATTAACTGGATATTATTTCATTTTTCAAATACTTATTCTTCAACAAAACAATTGGATAAGAAAAAACGATTTGAATTGATTATTTATCCATGTAGGCTGAAATTTTACATTTTTTAATTCATATCTTATTATAGTTTACTGTTAAACGATAAAAATAATATTAACATGGAACTAATAATAAAATAATATAGTCATCAAATATTTATTACAATGTTAGATTATTTAGAGTATCACTTATTTACTAACAATACAGAAAAAATATTTATAACGTATGTGCGCGTCACGGAATTAAAATGTCATACTTCAAAAATCACGTAAATTGATTAAGTAGTTATTTTTTTAACTCAGAAAATCATTTTATTATCATTTTGATCTGAGATTTCTTTGATCCACTCTAATAGGGAACACAACTAAATTCGAACTACCGAGTTTATTTTAATGGTTATAACTTATTATTTACAATGCTAAGATCGTAAAATAAATAATTTTCGTAGTTAAAAATAAATTACTTGAAAAATTTACGCGATTTTTGGAATGACAGCTGAATTCCGGAGCAGGTCCATACATCATAAATATATTTCTGTATTTGTTTCTTGTTTGATTCTAATTATTCGCCAAATATTATATATTTTCATTTTTATTACAAAATATATCAAAAATTTTAATCTGACACATATTTATTATTTCACTTTCGAAGTATTAAATATTAAGCAGATCAAATAGTTTAAAGCTATTGTAATAGTATGATAAATGGTTATAAAATAAATTCGATAGGAATAAACAATTTGAATTTTTTTCATAAAAAATTACGTTTTCTTTTTCTTCAAATTTTTATTGCATTATAGTTGCATGTTATACAAATAGCATTAGCTTTGACCTAATATAATTATAAAAACAACATTGATAAGAAAATTACTGTAGCTAATTTAATAAATATAAGAAATAATAAAATGTGCTATAAGTATAGCCTCACTAATATTCATCAATCAAAATGGAGATGTACGTTTCATTTTCGAAGTATTAAATATTAAATAAAACAAATAAAAATAATATTGTAATGACAATGATAATAAACGATTTGAATTTCTTTCCATCTACGAAGATAGTTAATTGTTATACAGTAGAGATGACATCAGATGTGAACTGATAACGTAATAAAATAATAAACAGAATATCAATATAAGATTTATAACAATATTACTATACTTATCATAATAAAAATGATAAACAATAAGATGAGAATAAACGATTTCAATTTTTTTTCAGCACGAAGAATACACTTGCGTTTTCGCAATTTTTTTATAGTCAATGTTTATAAAATACAAATAATATTAGACGTGAATAGTATAAAATAATAATCATTAACAATAAAAAATGTATAACACTTTTACAATACTTATTGTAATATTATTAATATCGGTAGCAATAATAACAAAATAGTTTAAATGTTGTAGTTTTATGCAAATTAACCACACTTATATCTCAGTAACATAAAACATTTAATAATCTGAGAAAAATACAATAGATTTGAATTTAAAAAAAAACAGCAAAAAATTTTAAACAATAATGACACCAGTGCTACTACCAATACTACTACTGTTATTGCTACAACTATTACCACTAGTATTTTGTTACATGTAATTAACAGCTTTTTAATAATATGTAAATTGATAAAATCATAATAGCTTTACAAAAATTATTATAACAATATGACCTGACATTATACTGATTTTGCTTTTTAAATACAAATTGCTTTGAATTAACAAAAGCACAATTTTAAATATTTTACAGGCTATAATAATTGGTAGATATTTAATAGGATATATTTAATCGATAATTCTCACAATAGTTTTATATTACTACTACTGTTACTACTAATAATAATAATAATGATCAATAGCTAATGATCACTTGTGTGAACTTTTTACTGAGTATATAATAATAATAAGAAGAAGAAGAAGAAGAAAATGTTATGCCATATCGTAGACTTCGTCGTTCCAACAGACCACAGAGTGAATATCAAAGAGACAGAAAAGCGGAGAAAATACACAGAACTGGCCAGAGAGCTCAGGTGGTATATGAAAGATAAAGTTAATCTAATAATAATGATAATAATAACAACAACAACACTAGTAACAATTCCGAAAAAAACTTTTAGAAAAGGAGGAGAGAGATTGGAATCAGAGGAATGGCTGGGAAAATACAATAATGAAAAACAGCTGAAATATCAAAGAAAACCATTGAATATTTAGACTTATGCATATGAGCTACAGGAGCAAGCCGGGTATATAGAAACTAATACACCAATACCACGTGGAATCATGAAAACTGACACTGTATCATTGTAAATTAATCGCCCCCCCCCAAACAAAAAATTGTAGTGTTGAATTATGCCACCTCACACTTAATAATCGAGAAGGGGGATGCACTGACGAAGAGAATAAAGCACTGTTCAGACCTCCATTGGATTGGGGCAAAGAAGACTATGACTTTGTGGAGGCTTATTGTCACCCAAATTCCAGGGAATACCAATAGCCGCTACCACTGAAAAAAACACCAGTAAACTGCTTTTGCGATAACACAAACTAATTTACAAAATAGGTGGTGAGTACTAGAAATCTGAGACGTCACTCAAACTTCAGGGAACACCATATTTTTTTTTCTTGAAAAGAATTCGTTGATGGCCTGTGTGGTTACTCCTTTTGAGTAAAAAAATATTAATAATGATTGTTGACATAGGAATAAATACTAATTTTTCTTAAGTAAACCTATAAAAAGAATCACTATGATAAATAACGTTCTTTTATAGGATATGGCAGGTTAGAAAAGTAATATTTTTCATAGATTTATGTAAGCAAATGAATCACAACACTTGACCTTTCGAATTAATGACATAAAGTTTGAAAAAATATTGAATAAAACTAAGCACGCTCATCAACAGATCTGCCATTTAAAAATATCCGTTTCTAATAGATTAAAAATGGCTGACATGTTTATTACGATAACCCTCTTATTATTGAAATAAAGATTTGCGGTGTTTAACTGATGAATAGAAAGTAATTCATTGCTTCAAATAAAGTAAAGGAAATGGTCAAGTATTCTCGTTCTTTTACACTCATAAAGCAATGAAAATATTCTATAGCACTGCTTCCGTATAAGCGAAAAACCTAAAAGTGGCAAAAAAAAAAAAAACAAAAAAAAAAAAAAAAAAAAAAAGAGAGGGGCTCTATTTAGGATATATATAATTCCAGGTTATTATTTTCCAGAGATGAAGAAGTCAATCATTTTTAGTGAGGTTAATACAGGAGCGAAGAGTGCTCAATACCGAAGTAGGACAAGATATACTTTTTATTTGTTTTACATAAGCATTTATGTGTTGCTACACATTCAGGAGCATGTTTCGGTCAGCCAGTTACAAGAGACCTCTTCAGGCGATATTACTTATACAACAGTTTAGTCCGGACTAAAATGTGTATAAGCAATATCGTCTGAAGAAGTCTCTAGTTACTTGTAACTGGCTGAGTGAAACATACTCATGAATGTGGAGCGACATACTAGTGACTATGTATAACAAATATATGTAAAAACATGTAAAACAAATAAAAAGTACATATACACACACAGGGTACAATTTTAGATTTTTTTTTTGTTTCATTCATTTTGCTCTTCTATAGTTTATGATATCTATTATATATTGTGTATATATTTCCATAAAACCCCTGTTATTGAAAACAACATCAAGGAGAGACTTGATTCCAAATATTTCTCATATGTTATATCTCCCCTCTTTTGGAAATAATGTACGATTATGAATATCTCCAGTATCAAATATACACTGTGAAATTTACTTTATGTATGAAACCAAAGAGGGAGATATAACATGTGAGAAATATTTGAAATCAAGTCTCCTCTTGCTGTTATTTAAGATCATTTGAAACTATAGCAGCAAGTTTTAGTCTCCCCTGCATCAAGGCCAGAGGTTTGGAGGGAAATACCAGATATTTTGTAATTCATATGGAAAACTAAGAAAACAAATAATTGAAACATTTTACGGCTGGAAAAAGTGCCCAAAATATGATCTGAATGATAAATGATCCCCTTAATGTATGATCGTAAGGGCAAATTTCACATAATCCACTACAAAATTCAGGTCATTACCTGTCCAACGAGCCTTCATTTGTTAAATTCTGATCAATAGTCGCTTAGATTTGGAACTTATAAAATTGCCAAAGAAAGGTGGTATAACTATGGATATATCTATACTGGTAGCCAAATTGAATATTGAAATGCTCATATCTTTGGTTCTATGAAACCAAACTACACGAACATTTTCAGGCTTTTTGTAGATTATAATTGTATTGTAGGGTTAAAATTTAATGATAATTGGTAACAAAAGAACCTATATTTTCAAAACAATTAAATATGCCCAAATTTTCCTACATTTGTATATATATATATAGTGTCCTGCAAGTGTGATTCAGTTTTGATAGTTCGGTTTGCCAGGCCACTAATATATAAGTCTTTATTTCGTACAGAGATTTACATTTATTATATCTGCTTATTGTTTATTTCCAGGTTAGTAAAAGAAATCTTTCTAGACTGAGGTGAGTCTTATATTTTACAATCCAGAGTGTCCCTTTTGAGGAAGCCAGGTCCTCCCCCACATCAAATACCGATATCATATCTGACTTAATGAGGGGGGGGGAATAAACAAATACAACATTTATGATCACAAGTGTTTTTGTTTTTTTTATACTTTACTTTAAATTACATTTTTATTATTGTAGATAAAAAAGGTAAATGAATTCGTTTCAATTTACTTGCATCTCCACGAAGACAGACACAAGATCGGTTTTTAATGTGAGGGAAATCCAGCCTTCAAAAAGGGAGCTAACGGTTGAAACAGTACAATTTACTTCAGTCTAAATCAACGGTTTTCAAACGAGAGGTCTATGTAATATGTCTGGGGGTCCACAAGCAAAACATGCTCTTACGTTCATTACTTATGAAGATGTCCAGCAAAAACTAAAAGGTAAAAGGGGTCAATGGGTACAAACGATTGAGAACCACTGGTTTAAAATGGACGTCGCAGTCACTGAGAACAGAAAAGATGGACAGACTCATGACAAATACCGCACTCTGCTCACAGCAAAGGAAAATAAAATAACGAATTTTCTGAAGATAGTTGTTTTCTTAAATTAGGATTCAAATTTAAAATTGACAGACCAACGAACTGAAAAATCCTCTCTTATCTATGTTATATTTCTCTTCGCCTGTTTTTCTTCGTCTGTCCGTTATACGTTTTATCTGAAAATACTGGGTAAATCTGGTTAAAGTTTTATATATACTTTTGTAACCAAATATTATGGTATTCAATCGATGCACATTTAGCGATTGATATGGATTAGTATTTAATGCAAAAAAATGAGCACACATTTAACGATATTCAGCCATCAATTTGGCTTAAAGCTCTTATTTTAATTTAGCGGGCTATAACTTTTGTCAGTTTTAACAAGCCACAAAGTCTGGTTTATTAACGTTTTTCAAATTTGAGCGTGTCAGACAGAAAAGAAGGTTTCTATTTTAAATATGACAGACTGACGAAAATTTTACCTCAAATTTAAGCGTAACAGACCAATGAAAATGTCGATTACAAAATTTAGCGTGGCAGACCGACGAAGATGTCTTTTCAACGGTGAATGTGACAGATCAACGAAAATGAAACGTGACAGACAAAGACACCATTTTAAATTTAACTGACACATCGGCAGAGAGAGAGCCTCATGCAGAAATTCTTGGACGCATTTAACAGAATACGTCCAACTTAACTACGTCTTTAGGTGCGCAGATGCAATTTTAAACGGAGGTGGAAGAAGCCGACGGACGGATGCATTATAGAAATGCAAAGACGCTTCTGAATACAGCGATAAAAAAAAGTGTGAAACTAATGATTCGCTCGTTTAAAAATTAGTTTGTAAATTTGTTATCGTCGTCGCAATTTCGAAAGAAATTTGATCCAGTTTTGATTCGATTTTGTGAGCTTAAAAAAAAAAAAAAAAAAAAAAAAAGGAAAAGTAGGAAAAGAAAAATTCACAAGGAAAAAATAGGAAATAAAGGCGGCTTTAATTCTATCAAGTTCAGGTTTTCGCAATTCAAGTGTTAATGGGTTGATCTTCAATGAAAGTCCAAATAGAAAAAGAAACTAAACAAAACAAAAATAATGGAAACAATTTTATAATTCTTTTCGCTTTAGGATTTCTTTCTTTATTCCCTTTTATCGCCCAAAGACGATCATTAAGTTTTATTTCAAAACACCGGTGCCAATAAAATCAGCGGGAAAAGCTAATCTGGGAACAAAGGCAGAAGAGACAAGAACAAAAAACAACAAAACTTCCGAGTGATTTGTCGCTTGTAAAATAAACATTTTGCTTTATTTCTCCCTGCTGTTGTTTTTTTTATTATTCTGTTACTTAAAAATAAATATTATGTGCGATTATATACAGAGATATGCACACACACACACATTATATATATATATATATATATATATATATATATATATATATATATATATATATATATAGAAGAGAGAAAGAGAGGAGAGGGGGGAGATAGGGAAAGAGCGGGAGGGGTGAAAAGAAAAAACAACAAATAAACTTGGTTCGACCTTAATATTTCTATTTCTTCCCGGTTGGACAAAAAAAATCTCAACCAACTCTCTCTTTTGAAAACGCTTTGAGTTTTTTTTTTTTTTTTTTAAATTGATGAGATCGGAATGGTTGTACTTTTCATAACTTACTTTTGCTCTGCTATATACATGGCTCTGTTATTTACGAAAATATATAATTTATAAATTATGTATATATATATATATATACATATATACATACACACACACAAGTTTAGAATGTTTTCATTATACTTATATTTAATACATTATATTTATCTCCTTTAGCACACAAGCTTCATTTGCTGTTAATCATTTTATATCCAACTCTTATTTAATTTTAATTATTTATGTATTTTTATTTGGTATCTAATCACGGTGCCGATGAGGCTGCATTCAAATATTTTTGTATCGTCTTTGAAACAATCGTACATTATTTGGTCGTTGATGTTCAATTATGTGGATCCTAAGTAAATAATTTTGATATAAATCGCATTACCTATATGATAGAAAGCACGCGAGAGGTAGATAGATAGATAGAGAGAGAGTGAGAGAGAGAGAAAGTAAGAAACAAAGAGTAATCCCTAGATAAGAGTCTCATTGCTTCTACACCTCATCAGTTCAGCTAGACCTACCAGGATTTTGAATTCCAGCCGCACTATTTAAGCGTAGAGACAACGAAACATGTCTGCATTTAACTATATATACCTAAACGTACCTACATAATATTTAAATATTTATACTTCTATAATTTTTTGTATTGATTTATTAAAAAACTCTTTTTCCTATTAGCATTTATTTGCTTCCCCACGAAAGCAAAATGTGACACAAGGTCGTTTTTAATGTGGGGGGAAACCAGTTCCACGAAAAATGGCAAAGGGGCTCTCTGGTAGGGATCAAAAATAATAATTGTCCCAGTATAGAGAGTTTCCCTCAATTGACCGAGACAAATTACCTTAAGTGTAGCAGCAGAACATATACTACACTTTGATTCCGACCCGAATGTCAATAATTTACTTAGTAACATTTGCTTCCCCACAGAACAACTCAGGTACAAGGCCGTTTTTTAATGCGGAGTTAAGGGAGGAAGATCAGTTCCCCCGAGAGGGAACTGGACAGTGACAATTGGTATGAAGGGTTTCCCCGTTGACCAAAACTCATTGCTCAAGAGAAATGTTATATGTGGGGTTGCCCTAACATATTACTTTGATTGCAGTATCTGCCGGAACAGATACTACACTTTGATAACAGAAAAAAGATCTTGGCCCGAACGCCAAGAAAAAAAGGTGAACCTTTTCTTCTGTTTATTTAAAAAGAAAACAACTGTCGTCGTGGAATTGCATTCATCTACAAAGATTTAGTAATTTGCATAGTCTTTTAAATATTCATTTTAATTAATTCCCTATTAGTTTTTTTCGGTTTTCTTATGGGATGATCATATTTGCTTAATTATTACGTGTAATTATATCCATGCAGATATTCAACATGATTTATACTTGTGTAATATTTGCGCAAAATTGTTACAGTAAATACTAAACTCTTTCTAGATATATTTATGCTTGTGTATATATATTTGTTTAAAATGTTGCCTTCCAAACTCCTGTCAGTTTATATTTGAGTTTTAGATGGGGAAAATCAGTGGAAAAGTGTGAAAAATGAAAGAAATGAACTTTGCTAAGTGAAGGTCAAACACCGGCATTACGAATATGCATGCGTTACGTAATAGCTATTGGTTCAGGTTTTAATTAGCCTTGCAGCAAACATGTCTTCATAGCACAGGCATTAACGCAAAAGGAAAATGTAGATCGTAAGCTAAACGTTTTGTTTTCGATTCTCGGTGGTGGCGCACGAGTAATTTTTTTTTTTTTTAAACTTTTTAAATCATTACTATATATTGGGTCCAATATAATATAATAAATACGAAATCTGCATAAATCAAAATATTATAATGAAGCGTATTTTACGACCGGGCAATGCCAGGCGGCAAATATCGTAATCAGCGACCAGAAAAACATCGTATTCCACATTGTAACCTGAACAAACCGTATCCTTGGGCCACCGTATCCCGGATGGCTACTGTACAAGATGAGAATAATCCAATTATCTATACTATTATGTTATCTTTAAATCTACATTTTATATTCTACGCCTATAGAAATGTATTATTGTGAATTCGACGGCACGGATGCACGAGCATAAACGACCTTGATCCACGGACATCCAGTAAATTGCACATGACGCCAGCTGTGATCCTGAAGATCTGAGGCAGTTGATGGGAGACAGGAAAATTTGGAGAAAGATATATAGTTAGTTTGGTCCTGACAAGGAACTCTATCTAATAGATTCATTGTCTTTCAGAAAACATTTATTATACGTTCCATGCAAAAGAATTTCTTAAAACTAATTGCTAAGTTACAAGCTTCGGCTGCAGATAAATAAATCGATACATCGGTTTTTGTTTTCGAAGTGTTTTTTTCACCATTTTCAGACTTTTGGACATTTCACACATTAATCATCACTTTAAAAACATTGAATCAAATATATTAAGAAAAACTATATCCAAATATTTGAACACAAAATCAACGTAGTAAGCTGTCGATTTAATATATTACGAATAATGTCTTCTTTTTTGCGCCCGACTGGATTGCAAATTTATTTGTTTTGGTGATTGAACTTATGCATTCATAAAATCAAAATTTTATCACTTCCTTGCAGATACTGATGGTGTGAGACCAAGAAAGCAACTTCTGTCGTGGACGTACGTCAGAAGTAGAGATACGCTATTGCATTCTTCAACGCAGGAAAAAATTGAACCGATCAAAATTTACCGGCGCCTGTTAAACGTTTATGAAGTTTACGCCAGCACAATGAGGAGATGTGACGGGTCAATGCGCGCTTCGGACATTTGCGACCGAGGCTTCATCAGACCCTGTAAGTATTGTATTAAGAATGGTGTTGACTATTTAGAAAAATAAATTCTGGGGCACAAAAGTCGCTCGTTTTAATTATACCACTCTCCTTTTTGTAGTTCTTAAATAGTCCTTCCGGTAGTTTACAGTACAAATAATTTATCAATTTCTAACATACAAAAATACATAAATAGCGATTATAGGGGGGGGGCTGTTGGCAAAAGAAGTGCAAAATTGTAAATTTAATTCATTGTTTTGTATGTATATGTTTATTGAATTTGTTTACTTCTGAAAGATAATCACTAGAATTTACCCCTGATGGAAACAAGAAAAACGAAAACAAATCAGGATTTCCAAATAAATAAATAAAAATAACAAGTAGAGGCTCTATGATTGGTTATTTATAATTTATAATATATAAAAATGTATGAATATCTCAAAACTGTGACAGGCTAGTCGACGTTGATATTTCTATGCTATATTCACAGAGTTCGAAATTATCAATTCACTATATATATATATAAGGTAGATGGGGAATTTACTACATTATCAGGTCAATGAGAATTACATTCAAATGTCTTGGTAGGTTTCTTCCCTATTTCCTTTTTCTTTGATCCTAATTGACTTGCTATGAGAACTCTTTATCTTATCTTTATTTTATTCTACCATTTGCTTCTCTTAACCATCTAGAACTTTTTCTATCCTGATAGGTTGGTCTGATTATTTAAAATTTATTTTCCTATACATTACTAATATATATATATATATATATATATATATATATATATATATATATATCAAAAAGAATGAGAATTCATATAGAAACGTTGTTTTAATTTGAATAAAATAAAATACACATCAAGTGCGCTTGAAACCAAATCACAACGTAATATTAGGAAAATAACCATATTTTACTTGTTTGAAATTTATCAAAAATATATTTCGGAGGTAGACTCCATCTTCAGGGTGTTGTTTTGTATCTTTTTTCCTGATATTCTCGCGTTACCAATGCAGATTTCAAACATTTTAAAATACAACCGCCAGATACAACGCGCGGCTCTATACACACAGACTTTCTCCAAATTTACAACATGGCAAGAAAGAAAGAAAAAAGATTAAAAAAAAAACAACACACTGAAGATGGAGTATACCTCTGAAATATATTTGTGATGAATTTCAAACAAGTAAAATATTTGTTTATTTTCCTTATATTACGTTGTGATTTGGTTTCAAGCGCACTTGATGTGTATTTTATTTTAGTTTCGCGTGATACAGTTTTATTATAATACTTACTAGAGCATGATATAACCATTAGTCACTTAGTATACAATCTTGTTTAAACATGAACCAAGATAGCCGACCTCCGTCACAATTACATTATATAGCAATTACACTTGAACTTTATAATACGATGTATCGATTCGCAGAAAAAAACATGAGAAATGCATTTTATTCAGAAACCATTTTTTGTTTATCCAGTCTCGGAGTCCATTTTTTTTCTTTTAGAAAAAAAAAAAAGTTATTGCTATGTCACCACAAATAAGGTACAGTGCCGCTTGGGCGTAAGGACCTACTATTTGGGACCAAATCTACATTGATACAATATAGAGGGCTGAACAATAAGAGATCTTTACATTACACGTGAAGGTTTGCATGTCGAAGTAAAAGAAAACAGGGAACCAGCAGGGAATTCCAAAATCTAGCAGTTTGGGAGAAAAAGCCATTTAAGTAGAAGGCTTTTTGGCATCTAGTGATCTCTACATTGTAGAGGTGGGAGTTTTCTGATAGTCAGGTTAGAAGTATTTATGTCGAGGGAGTACAATTGCTTTGAGTTCGTTGGAGCACATTCGATTTAAAAATTATTGTTTACAACTTTAACATGACTGTAAACTGAACTTTTTAATGATATGTCTAGACTATGTTAATTAACATTCGTTGCGTGTAAATAGAAACTATCAAAATAAATTGTAAAAAATTGACTACTTTGCATATTGTGATGGCGGCCATCTTGAATTCATAATGATAATTGACCATCCGCTCATTGAGAATTATCATTTTTTCATGCACACAGTCAATTGCTGTATTCAGTGTGACTGTCTGTGCTGTTGCGGCTTATATTGCAAACAAAACCAGTTTATCATGTATCTACTGCTGTTAAAGGTGGTGGACTTGTCGTACTTTTGCGACAGCCGCGCTAAAAGGGTTAATGCGGATTTTTTTTTTCCGCCGTCAATCGTTTTGTTATTCTTTGTTCCAAAACATCTGCTACACCTACATACGTGCATTATATATTCGAATGCAACGTTCAGGTCTTTAACTAAATAATTACGTGATGTCTTAAAGTGATTGAATACTATGTTCAGAAGAAACTAAAATGTAAATGGCATTTATACATATGTACGTAGCGGTGAGAGGTTGGGTCGTGCTTACACAAGAGGCGTATGTGTCTATTCTGGTATGTTATTTCACCGGGGGCAATTGTCGCCCGTGGTTGGGATGCCATTAAAGACAACATTATGCATTAGCGTGTCTTTATTGAATATATCCCTTCGCTTTCTGTCTTCGTGAGCGCGTGTGTGAGAGAGGGGGATTTATAAAGAGAGGGAGAAGATAGACAGGCAGAGAGAAGAGAAAGAGAGGGGGTAGATAAATGAACTTGTGACCGGGAAGATATCTCAATTGTCGAGCGACTTGTCATTCGCGAAGAGGGAAAGACAAATAGTACAGGAGAAAGGCGAATGCGCCGAACCTAACACACACGCACAATTTATCAGCCCATCATTGTACGGAAGTCTTTCACACTCGAGTGTATATATATATATATATATATATATATATATATATATATATATATACTCTCACACACACACACACACACACACACACACACACACACACACACACACACACAAAGAAAGCCGCCCGGCGTTGCCCGGTTGTAAGATACGCATAAATATTATATTTTAATTAATGCTTATTTCTTATAAACAGAAATACCGTAGTGATTAAACGTAACGTTAAATGTCTTTAAAAAATGAAGTTAAAAAAAAAACGAAAGAAACTGAGGCATATATATGCGAGCATTTTTTTAAAACAGTTCAATTGTTATAAGTAAAAATATCGAGTTGAGATCGAAACAAAAATCTAAAGACAGCGTCTCAAATACGGTAACCATTAGGCCAGCTTGTCACGTTCTTTAAAATGCATTTCAAACCTACTTATTCCTAACATAAGGATGCTATCATGTGAACGAGCGCATGCGCAGTCGTGAAACAGTTGACAAATAGATAATAATTCGATGACCTCCAAGTACCAATTTTTCAATTTTGACCCCTTAGCAGCCCTTTCTTCCGGGTGAAAACCGATTAAAAAGTTTTCAACATATCTAAATACCCTATATACTAAATTTAAAGTCTGTAGATTAAAAAGTGTTGAATATATAGATTGAGAAGTGTCTCATTCACTTATACAAATTCTCGCTTTTATAAATACTAGCAGTTCAGCCCGGCTTCGCTCGGGCCCTATGTACTGTTTATAACTTATATATATATATATATATATATATATATATATATATATATATATATTAAAAGTTTAACTCATGTCCAGGAAACCTACATCTAAAATTTCAATGTTTAGACCCAAAATTGGCGGAGTAGTTTGGTAGAGTTTGCCAAGGTCAACTGTTTAAACTTTGATTTCTTGGTAGCCGAATTTTCGGCCCAAAACCGATTACAAAGCTTGCCCTATGTCTAAATACACTACACAAAATTTAAAATGTTTAGACCATAAATTGGTTGAGTAATTTGGTAGAGATAGCATAGGTAAATTTTTTAAAACTTTGACCCCAATTTTGCCCCCGTTACATTTATTGTTTTGTGCCCAAATCAAATGAAAACTTTTAGTCCATGTTCAAATAATCTTCATTTAAAATGTTAAGTCTGTAGGCCCAAAATTGGTTGAGGGGTTTGGTAGAGTTTTCTAAGGCCAAGTCGTTAAATTTTGACAGCCAAGTTTCTAGCCGAAAACCGATTGAAATTTTTTTTTTCAAAATCTCAATACCGCCTATGTAAAATCTCAAGCCTGTAGAATGAAAATTGACAGTAGTTTGGTAGGAAATGTACACACAGACAGACAATTTCACTTTTATAGATATACTAGACTACCCGTGACTCGTTGGATCAGTATATTATATTAGCTATGGCATTAATGTATGAGCGCGACACTTGTGACGTAAAGAAAAGAGTTTTTGTGACAAACATTTCTATGGAAGTATATTAAAGTGTAAAAATATAGATAGATTTCTATGAGTTGTTCTGTTTGTAATTGTTTATTTTTGAAGAAATAACTTACAACCATTGAATTATAAGTGGTTTGCCATACTTATAGGTAAAAGTGCATGGAACAGTACCATAATACTTAAAGTTAAATTCAAATGTTGATATATATTTTTTTAATGAAATTGTTAGTTGAAAGTACAGAATAGGTAAAACACTCACCATCTTCAGAATGGCTTTTTAAATAGAAAAGGAAAATAAAATCTAACTTCTTTCATTTATTTTTAACAAACATTCATGACCCGTTGGGTCAAATATCTAATTTATATGTTAATAATAAGGTCAATAAAACTAATTAAGACAAGGCGGAAATGAACGTGTAAAAAAAAGCAGAAAGTATTAACAATTGTTTATTTGGATGATTTAAACACACAAAAAAAGAATTGTGACTCTTAAAACGTACACAGTAAAATACGTTTTATTGTCGCGTTGATTATTTATTTGTAACGCAAATTAAGAAAAACATTTTCGAGGTTATTTATGTTGATAGTGTAGAAGAAAATGCATGAATGTTTTTTAAGAAAAGTGTATTAAAAAAATGGAGAATAAATTAAACAAAAAAGGAAGGTGATGGATAAATCGCCGTTGTAAAATGCTCTTATGATTGTGAACGGGTTAAAGTAGATTTATTTGTAAGAAAATTGCGTTAATATAACTTAAACGTAATACGGGAATGAACGATGTAAAAAAAATGCAAAAAGTAGTAAAAATTGTTTATTTGGATAACTTAAACGCGAAAATAAAAATACAAAAAAAAACAATTGGGACGCTGAAAACGTACACAGTAAAACAATACGTTTTATTGTCGCGTTGATTATTTGTAACGCAATTAAAAAAACATTTTCGGGCTTATTTATTTTGGGGATGTAGAAGAAAATGTATGAATGTTTTTAAGAAAGGTGTATTAAAAATGGAGAATATTTTTTTTTTAAGGAAGGCGGTGGGTTGTGTTTATTTGTTTACGCTGTTATGGATTTATGTTTATATACGCATGCGCAACCGGAAGTCGTGAACCAGATATGGTGTTACAACATCCGTTACAAGGTCATTTGAGTTTTATAGTTATATAGATTTAAGAGGTAGATATATTATTTCAATATACATATAGACATACTTTATTTAATAAAATAGATGTATTTTGTCAATGTTTTTTTTTCACTTTTATAGATATATAGATGTATAATAAATGAATGATAACTACCCTAACGCATTCCTTCTTTATCCGTCTTCTGCCAGACATATCGCAAAATAATATAAAATAGAATTACTATGTATTTCATATAGAGATTAAGTGTTGACCCAGAAGAAAAGGGCTTCTTGATTTCGTAGAACTTTCAAATAAAATTAAACAAAGAGAAACACACCATATAAACTCAAACACACACACACACACACACACACACACACACACACACACGAGAGAGAGAACTTGAATACTCACTGAGATGAAGATAATTCTCATCGAAGTTTACCCGAACCAAATATTGGAAAAACAGTGCCGCCGTCTCAACCCATCGAGTATGTTCTTCAGATTACGAACGGGGACACTATTTATAGAGGGCAACTTCTAATACCAAATAAGAAACCGTAGACAATGAGGAACTAAAAAAATGAATAAGAATGAATAAAAATAATCAACAGACAGGCCGACACCCAGGATAAAAAGTGTCCCTCGACCCGTTTATACACCAGATCAAAGGAAATCTCGATCGAGAGATTCACTAATCCTATGAGATATAACTGTAAGCATATATGCTGTAGATCTAGCAGAATGGAAACCATATTGCATGTCATTAAGAAGGTTATTTTTACTGAAGTGGTTGACTACTTCTCTATTTAACAGATTCCAGCAACTTACTCATCACGTACAGGACACTGATTGATCTATATTGAGAGGGAGATGACCGACCACCTGAATTTTTAAATACGAGACATATTGGTGAGGTTTTCCAGGATGTTGGGGGGTAATTCTCCTTCCGACAACGCTTAAACAGTTTTGTAAGTGTAGGAGCTAGTTCTGCTTGAAGCTTTTTCAGGGCGAGTTGCTTAACTGGAATCGACGTTTTTGATTAGTTTGGCAACATCACGCACAGATATTTGTATGTCGCATAGCGTGTTTTCAGACACAGGAAATACGGTGGGGGGCCTGATTGCATATGGTAGAATTAGCTGCAAAATCTTTTGGCAAAGAGTTTGGCTTTGTCAGATGCGGACGAGATTACCTCAGATTCACTTCTATTCAGGACCCTATTTGTCATTTGCCAAAAATGGTGGGAACCAACCGCTGATTAGCAACTTTGACGGACTGAGCATACGACTTATCGCTTTCTTTATTTCTCTTTTACAGTGGTTGCTAGCAGTCCTATGGGTGGTTTTAGTCTCAGTGCATTTACTATGTTGGATGAAATGGGAATAGTGATTTCTGTACGCAATGGCAGCAGCACATTCTGGAGAGAACTACAGCTTGCTGTTAGGTTTTTGCTGGAATTTCTCTGAAGCGTATAAAGCGGTTTACACCTACAATTAACCATTCCGCCAGGTCTGATAATTTGGAAAACACGTTTTTTTAAACATGGAACGTAGAGGTAAATTTGATATAAATGTACGGAAGCTATCCCACTCAGCCATATATATATATATATATATATATATATATATATATATATATATATATATATATCATTCAATATACTGTACGATGGAAAGGTATGTCAGTTCACAATATATTGTAGTCTACATTGCATTGTAGAGAGACTACTGTTAATTTTATAAATTATTTCGTTTAGAATGCAAAAGCCAAGTACCATAATTAAATTGTGCTCTAAACAGAAATATTCATTTCACCTCTATCATGTCAAAACATCTAATGTTGATTTTATGTGTTTGGTATTACTGATTTTACGCTAATAATCGCTTGAACTTAAGTTTAAAATAAAAAAGTAAAGTATTATGTTAAAATTATGCTTTAAACAGAAACATTCATTTCGAACATGCTCATATCAAAGAACTTATTGTTGATTTTATATATCTGGCCTTTAGGCTTGTTGGGTAATGAACTGTCTGAAATCTACTTGTGATGTCAGGCTGTATAAGGTGTTGACTATTTAAAATCACTTGTTCCTTCTTTCATCGAATTATTTTGATTCTCGATACTTATCGAAGACATTCTGACAAAACATTTCTAAGAACACTGCCAGGCAGAAGAAATACCTTAGTGTGAAATTTTATAAAAATCGCGTCAATCGTTTTCAAGCCCGTATGAAACCTACTTGCACACAGACAACGTTTCATTTTATATAATAGAGATTCATCAAAAACCGACCACCAAGAACAAATACCAACCGACTTTATATCATATCCTACCCGAGTCGGTGCGTGCATGGTTAAGAACTGTCAACAAATGATATATCATTCAAACACGGAAGTTTGTGAATATATGGTTATATGGCAGTTTTAGTCATTTAGAACTGCTTTAAAGCTTCACCGTTCACTCACTTTTTGACCAAATTTCAAACAAGTATTACAGTTTATAGATCACCTTCTCAGCTATATTGTGAAAAAAAAAACAATTTTATTTCAGTAAAACAAAAGTTATGAATTTACTGGTATTGAAAATCGTAAAAAAACGTAAGGAGGTGGGCGACGTTTTCTTATGATTGGTTTCCATAGCAACCACGTCGCTTCAGCGACTATTGTTGCTACCAATTCATCGCTCTTGAAACAGAGAGAATGAAATCTGACGAATGCTGTACATTGTGATTTATATATGCGTATGTTATGTTTATCGGGGCAAAAAACGACTGAATTTAAACGAAGAACAAGTGAATTTACTGGAAGCCTAGAAAAAATAATGGATTACAATAGAAAAATGTGAGCATGGAAAGTAATATGTTCAAACATGGAAACGAAAAGGACAAAATATTCTAGTAAAAAAATATAATAAATTCATAACTTAATATTATTAAAATATTGCAGCATTAAGAATTTTAAAAAAATTCAATTTAACATTATATAATCATTTCTTAATGCTGCAATATTTTAAGTTAAAAATGTATTATATTTTTACTTGAATATCTTGTCCTTTTCTTTTCCATGTTTAAGCTTAGCCATATTGCTTTTTTATGCTCACATTTTTCTATTGTAATATATATATATCTTCTTAAAAGTACCACATTAAAAGGAACAGACACACAAGTATTTTCAAAATGTTTGTCTTTTATTCTTTGACACTAAAATACAATTGTTTCTACCCTCGGTGTAAGCAATATGTATACAACAGTTCATGAAATATCATTTGCAAGCTTGGGCTCTATCAGCGCGTAGAAAAAAACAAGTTTTCAAAAGTTTCACAGCGCACGAATATATATATATATATATATATATATATATATATATATATATATATATATATATATATATATATATATATCGTACAACATGGCAATGAAAGCTAGAAATAAAAACCCAAAGATCAAAAGAATAAAGGAAACGTTGAAAATGATCAAAAGAATAAGAACGGCGGGGGAAATAATAACAGCAGAACAGATAAGAATGAGGGTGGTACCATTAATAAGAGAAATAGACGCAAGAGACAGGTTTGGTTCAAGCCACCATTCAGCGAGCATATCAAAAATAATATACCTAGGGAATTCTATAGAATAGAACAAAACTTCCCCCCAGATAATAAATTAAGCAAAATAATAAATAGAAACTCTGTAAAATTATATTTTTCAACGTCCAGCAACTTAACTAACACTATAATCAGTTCCAACAATAGAAAAATCAGCAAAATAAGGAACAATAACGAATTAGCGTTAAACGAAAGTATCTTAAATAGAAAATGTAATTGCAGAATACCTGGGAATTGTCCGTTGGATAGGAAATGTCTAACCTCAGAAATAGTGTACAAATGTGGGATAAAAACCGATAACACTAAAACATATCTGGGAGCCACGGGAACAGTGTTTAAGGACAGATATAGAAACCACGTAGTATCCTCTAAAAAGGAACCCGAGATAGAAACTAATAGAGATGGCGTTAACGATAGCAGGGAGGAGGGTACAAGAACCAGCATTAAAAATAAAAACAAAAAGAGGAATACAACTGCATTAGGTGATTGGGTTAGAGAACTTAATAGAAATAATGAAGATTTTGAATTAAAATGGTCAGTAGTGGACAAGGGGAGAAAGTACAGCCCCGGGAAATCAAGAAGGTGCAATCTATGTTTATTGAACGTCTTCTCCATAGTGAGTTCTAAAGAGAAAATTTTGAATAAAAGACTAGATGCCATACAGGGATGTCTTCACAAGAATAGATATCTGTTATCACGCCTTAAATGTAACTGAAGTATAACTTTACAACAATAAGGATCATCGGATGCTAAGATTACATTTTAATGTAGAGTTAAATAGCTAGAATGTTATAATCTAAATGAAGGATCCAAATCTAACTTGCGAATATAGTTTCTATTATTCTAAACTGGGTAAGAAATATAAATAAAGTATAAATCTCATCTAAGAATCGAGTTTTTCTATTACGGTGAGGATTTTTTGTATTCAGTTGTAGCAGTATTGATGGTGAAATAAGTGATGCCCTCTTCAAATCAATAAAACAACTTAACAATAAACTAGTTATTAAAAATTAAATTAGCAATTTGGGGACTGGAAATTAATTCAATTGATTTTGTCTTAAGTTTGTAGAATCCATGCTGGTTTATTTATTTACTTCACTCCTTGTTATAAATGTTTTTCTCATAAATACAGAAGTAGACATCTTCTCATCAGAGTGAAACACATTTGTAGCTATTGGGTGGTTTTGCTGTTAGAATAATAATTAGAGGATATATACTATTTTATTTAGCTACCCAAGAATACAAAACACGAATTATAACTCTGGCTTTGAAGACAAGAGCAGCATAAGTGATTTATAACAGATGTGGGTTAATCCCGTGGGTAAAAAACAAATTTATAAGATTAAAAACATAATTTATATCTTTAATATGTTAAATACGCTATCGTAGCACGTTCTGGATCTGTTTCATTCAATTATTAAACCATAAACGCTTGCTAGTAATCAATAGACCGAAAACATCAAACGGCCTGAATTATCTCCCTTTAGCTGTTATAGGAAATAAAATCCACCGCTTTTCCAACAGAATTAACTATTAGCAATTAACAACATAATTGGATTATCTCCCTTCATAATTGTTTTTAGTAACGATATGAAAACATTTAATTAGAGTGAGAAGGAATTTTAAAACATTAAATAATAATAAATAGATTAGAATCCCTTACTCGAAATGTTGTACAAGGATTTATATATATAATACCGTCTTTTTCTTCATTCTCATATTCAATTAAACATTAAACCTAAAATGATCTTAAATATAGGTACTAAAATAACGATAATCTGTAAACATTACTTGCCACTAATACGAAACTAAAATTAACTGTAACGTTAATGCAAGGTTGTTACTGTCATATTATAAATATAGAAATAAAAATTTAAAAATTCCTCTTATAAAAAATTAATTATGGGAAATAAAGAAACAGCGAAATCTAATTTAGGAACTCAACGAATGGAATATATAATTATTTTTTTTGTAACTTGCTAAGGGTTTTCTACGAAAATAAGGCGATATATTAATATTTAAATGGAGTTTCTCGTAGTTACCGCAAAGGTAAATGCTTCTCATATGCTTTTCCCGTTAAGGGAATTTTTCCTTTTTTCTTTTTCTTCCAAATACTCTATTGTCAAAAGTGTTTTTATTTATAAAGTCTGAAGAAATGCTGGTTTTTGAAAATTTTCAAACGATATAATGTTTGAAATTGTCGACTAGACATGGAAACAATTGTAACGTAAAATGAAATACACTTTTTGTTGCCATCAACACCTTTTTTGAAGTCTTGATTTTGCTTACACAGTATATTAATGCTCAATTATGAAATATAATAATTTTGTAACTTACTCTTTAAGTCAACTCTTTTTGGCTTAAAACTTATTGGTATATGACAATTTACTGGATTACACGAACTCAGTACATTATATATATATATATATATATATATATATAGAATGTTAGGAGGTGATGAAAAAAATCCAATAAAGTGCTCGATCATGGATGTGAGAGCTGAAGATACAATATTTATTACGGCACTATATATACATATTTCAAAGCCGTATCATTGGTTTCGTTACGCCGAACGAAACCAATGGCACGACTTTGAAATATGTATATATAGTGTCGTCATAAATATTGTGTATATATATGTGTAAAGAGATTAACGCAAAATAAAAATAAGAAACGAGTTAATCAAAAAAACATTTATATATTTCAGATTCATTCGTATGCAATTTACAAAGCAAAATAAATCGCTAAAATTTAAAGAATACTTTTTAAAAATGCAATATAAAAAATTAATAAACACGTCTACTGATATGGAAGGAATTTCAGCACTATTAATTCTATGTAAGAATCTATTTTGGTACTTATTTTATTCAATGAGGCTCTTTGAGATACGTATAACAACAGATGAGAGTTTTATTATGTTGTGATTTGGAATTATCTTCCTGAGATACCTCATGCATTCTTGAATGAATCCAAGTTACCACCTGACCATCACAGTCTTCAGAATAAATTTTCATCTGAAAACCATACAATAAAAATTCCACGAATGAAATTCCCAGAAAAGGCTTAGAAAAACTCTCGCATACACATCAAAGAGCCTCAATGGATACAATACGTACAAAAGTGAATTCTTACATATCAACAATAGTGCAATCCTTTCAAATTCGGTAGATGTTTTAATTGAATTTTGTTTATTGCAATTTTTAAAATTAATTTTTTAATGTTAAAGTTTCGTTTTGCTTTGGAAACTGAAATCGAATAAATCCGAAAAATAGAAAAGAATTTTCTTTTTTTTTTTTAATTGTTTAACACATTTTTTGTATCGTCTTTTTTGTTATTTTGCATTAATCACTTGTATATATATATATATATTATATATATATATATATATATATATATATAAAGGAGATTAGAACAATAATCTAAAGAGAAAAGTGTATTTTAATGTAATAGTAAAATTACTAATTTAATTAAAATACAGGAAAAGAAAAAGTGCTCGTTGTAATTTAGACATATAATAAGCTCGATAGGTAAATATCCTAGAGCTAATTAAATATTCAGTAATGTGATTGATAATTTAAAATTCAAATTATAATTAAATTAAAAATCCGTTTCACAAGAAGGAACAACAACAAAGTCAATAATTTGTTGTTGTTCCTTCTTGTGAAACGGATTTTTAATTTTATTCTTATTTGAATTTAAAATTATCAATCATATTACTGAATATATATATATATATATATATATATATATATATATATATATATATATATATATAAAGTAGTAAGTTATAAAATGAATCCTAGCGTGGATGAAACGCGGAATATTCTATGTAGCTTAATTGCCATATATAGTTTATAACTTATTACCTAGCTCTACGGTCCTGGATATGACCTAAAACTATATCCAGTTGTGAGGTCCACGCTTGCGGGCTTTGGGGAGGGTGGAGCCACCCTTTAATTATCATTGCTCCCAGGTCCACTCTGACCCGGAGTGGTAGTTCCTGTTAGGGTCCCAACCATGGGTTAAATAGAAACCGACTTGAAAACAATATATTCTATTAAAAAAATTGTTTTCCAAATCTTTGGATTCGGCATTAAATAACCTGAAAAGGGTTGATATGCCGTAAAACAAAAACAACCAACCAACCTAGCTCTAACTAGGTATTGAGCACTGTTGAAATAAATACTTAAATTTTACGCATAAATTTACATACTTTCGTATATTTATTTATGTGATTAAATGAAGCAGTCATTATATATGTATATATATATATATATATATATATATATATATATATATATATATATATATATACACACATACACACACCCAACTAAATCGTATTTTTCACTACATTTGGTGGAACCTCTTGACTTTAACTCCCTGTGACAAAAGCCATTTAATTGCAAACTTTGCTATCGTTTAAACTGTATCACCTGAAGAGGTCTCTAGTTACTGGTAATTAGATGACCGAAACATGCTCATGACTGTGTAGCAACATATTACTACTTATGTAAAAACAAATAAAGAGTATATATATTTCGAAAATTTTCAGAAAATAAGTACGAAGAGTAACTGTTGCGTTTTCAGGCAGTAGAAACTGTGTGCACATTGTGGGAGTAGTCCATAAGAAAGAAATCGGTGTTGTAGCAGCAGTTTCTAAAATGCTGCAGTATATTGCATCGAAATATCAGTTTTTAGATTGAGCACTTTTTGAAAAATAAATTCATTTTATGTGTTTTACTTAGTTGTAATTTTCAAATAATACACAAAGTGACCCACATCTTACTAACTTTATATCTATCACTTTCATCCTCTTTTACTATAAGTAATTGCACCAACGAACCCGCTCTTATTTTTATACGATCTTTCTGTAAGAAAAGATTGGAGTATTCCCTTAGAATGTATTGATACTGTTTAACCAATAATTGGAAACTAAAAGCGAGAAAGCCTACGAAAGAGAGAGGGTGAGAAATAAAGATAGAACAAGTAAAATGAGGCTAATTTGGCGTTTTGATTTTTTTTTTTTCAAAAGGGCTTCGCAACCTCACATTTTCCTGATTCAAGCAATTTAGCTGGAACTCGATCGGTGACTCAATGGGTCATTTTTTTTCTAACGTAATATATAACAGAGCAAGAGAAAGAGAAAATTACAAAAAAAAAATGCTAAACTGATTTTTTGTGTCTTCTGTGTGTGAAAACTGTCAGATAACGAAGGAAATACAGTTGTTCTCCGGTTTTATCTGCTGAAAAACAGGTTTGAAAAAAAGTGTCAGCGAGAAAGAAATTATTGAAATGATTTCGTCGAGGATAAAAAATATTTGAAAAAAAAAATAAAAAATAAGGTCGCATAAATAATTGCGGAACAACAAAAAAAAGTGCGTCGCAGTAAACATTTTTTAAAAAATGGACTTCACAAAAATTACATAAAAACATTCCACCTTTCATCTTAGTGTGCGTATATATATAACTCCGTGGATTAAGGACTATCCACTTATTTTGTGCTTCCTTTTTAAAATTTAATATGTTTTTAACTTTTTTTCAAAGTGTTTTTAACATGTTTTATTAACTACTTGTTCTTATATATATATATATATATATATATATATATATATATATATATATATATAAAGAACAAGTAGTTAATATATATATATATATATATATATATATATATATATATATATATATATATAATGTGTGCGTGTGTGTGGATGTAAATGTACGGATTCTCTGCCGTGTATAGATAAAAAAAAAATTATAGACTTTGCACATAATACGCGATATACAAAAATATATAGTATAAAGAGGATTGGTATCATAAAACGTCCGATAGCCATTAGTCGCATGCTCTCGTGTAATGAATGAATGTGTGAATGTAGGATTGACATGAAATTCTTAAAAATAAACTAAAATGACCCAAAATGGGCTGAAATGACTTAAATAAATAAAAAGTAAATGACTTAAAATGACTTTAATAAACTTAAGGATGAATTGAATGACCTTAAGAATGACTTGAATGCTTAAAAATAACTGGAATCCTTCAAAAACAACTTGAATGATCTGCAGAATGACTTGAATGGCTTTAAGACCGACTGGTTGTAAAGTGGGTGACCATTTTACATTAATTTAATACAGAAAAGTGATCCCCCACTTTATATCACAAAGTTACAAACATAAGTACAGGATATAGTAAGAATAGATACTACACTTTGATCTTGGCCAAAAGGCCAAGAAAAGGGTATTTATTTGCTCCCGCACCGAGCAAATTAGGCACAAGGCCGATTTTTAATGTGAGGAGTGAAGGGAAATGGGGACCAACTCCCCGGGGGGTAGGGAAGATGGATAGTGACAATTGGTAAGAAGGGTTGCCCCTACATTGACCAAGGTCATATATGTGGGGTTGCCCCCACATATGTTCTTTGCTTGCAGTATCTGCCGGAACACTTTGATCTTGGCCAAAAGGCAAAGAAAAGCTTAAAAAGTTAAGAACAGCATCTATTAACATAGACCTTTGATCTTCACCAAAAAGGCCAAGCACAAAAGTGTTACAGACAGACCGACATACAGACCGACGGACGGAGTGACATATATATATATATATATATATATATATATATGTGTGTGAAATAAAATTGAGGTGGAAGGACCTGAATACTCAACGTTTCGCCCGATTTAAGATCATCCCTCTTGAAAAAGCCCGGGCGAAACAGTGAGTATTCAGGTCCTTCCACCTCCATTTTATTTCATATCGTCGGATTTAATCCAGCTCAACAATCATATATGTAATATATAGATTTTATTCCAGCACGGGGAACTCACCAGCTCTAAGATTATAGCTTAAGTATTGCACTATCAAGCTATTTAAATAAGCTATGTTATATTGTAATATAGAACTGAAATTTTCTTATATAACAGTGTTACCCGGAGGATATAAAAGATTTCTCGAGTCTCTACAACTCTTATATCCGGGGTACATTTACATATAATTTGGGGCCAGAGAAAATCTCTTATATCGTTTTTATTATATTTGGGTCTCATATCTGGGTTGCACCTTTATATATATATATATATATATATATATATATATATATATATATATGAGTCAAAGAATATAAAAAGCTTTTTTAAGATTATACATACCAAGATGTGTAAAACTTAACAGATGTGGTGGAGCTTAAATATTGTAATAATTATATAGAGAAGACAAAGCCTTCGCAATTTCTATGTAAAAAGAGCATTTAACACCTTCCGCCAATTACCAGGTTTCCTTATTTCATCGACAAATTTATATATTCCAACATATGACTTTGTCATGTCTATAATTAGTTTTTGCCCTACAAACACTAGTGTTTCCAGCTTACGCAATCATCAGTGCAAAAAGTGACCATTTCTACTGGTCGAGAAATTCGGACTCCTTTGACTAGGATACTACCTTCATACCACCATCAACCGCCACGAGAATGAATTTAAACATAAAAGTTGGACCACCCTGCCTATAAGTTTTCTTCGTAACTATAACAAATCTATCTTGGTATTAATTGCATCTTCACTTATAAAAGGTGCGTGTTCGTATATTCATTGCTGAATGAGAAGGCCGATATATACGCCCATCAGAATGTACATAGGCGTTGGTATTCCTTAAAATGATGATAACACACATTTTCACGCATTGATAATTCTTTTCATTTGTGAATTCCCTTTTAGTTAATGTGATATTAAACCATGGAATTCATTTCGGCTACGATACAAGTACACATCTAGAACCGTAGTAAACGGTCGTTCTTCTATCGATAAAATAGCCATCTTATTCTTATGTTAGTACGACCGTGACCACGTGTTACCTTCTAGTAGAATCAACCCAATTAATAAGACTCTAGTTTTTTTTCACTTGCATGTGTACGCTCAATCCGGTCGGGAATAGTTGACAAACAAATAAAAATCCGATTACCCTACCTCCCTCACCCCAAGTACTGATTTTGCAATTTTTACCCCTTAGCATCCAGTTTTTTTTTTTTTTTTTATTCTGGATGAAAATCGATTAATAAAGTTTTCCCGTGTTTGAATACCCTATATACGAAATTTCAAGTATGTAGATTAGCAATTTGATGAGTGTATAGGTTGAGAAGTGTCCTCACACAATCACAATTTCTCAGTTTTATATATATATATTTTAGTATATGAATATTATATATAAGTTAGGTATTACGTGTAATTATATTCATGCCGATATTCTACATGATTTATTGTATTTATTTGCTTCACCACCAAAGCAAATTAGGCACAAAGCCGTTTTTTAATGTGGGGGGGGGGAAACCAGCTCCCCTAAAAGTAGGGTAAAAAGGGGGCACTCTGGTTGTGACCAAAAGTAATAATTGTCCCAGTATAGAGGGTTTTCCCTCCATTGACTGGTACAAATTATCTTAAGTGCAGCATCTGCAGAACAGATGGTATTTATTTGCTCCCCCACCGAGCAAATTAGGTACAAGGCCAATTTTTAATGTGAGGAGTGAAGGGAGGGGGAAGGGAAAGGGGGGACCAGCTCCCGAGAGGTGGGAAATGGGAGCTGGTTAAAGGTCAGGCATGTGGGGTTGCCCCCACATCTGGTCTTTGCTAGTCATAGCTAGTCCTAGCTAGTCATAGCTTGCAGTATCTGCAGAACAGATACTACACTTTGATCCCGGTCCGAAGGCCGGCTTGCGTAATATTTGTGTAAAAAGGTTATAGTGAACACAAACTTCTTTTTGTATGTATTTATGTATGCATTTATATATTTGTTTAAAAAATTTTGCTTGCCAAACTCCTGTCAGTTTTTTTGTTTACAGAAAGAAAACTTAATATATAGGGTATTCGAACCTCTGCGAAATTTTATTTTTGTGTTTTAGCCGGGAAAAATCGGTGGAAAATTTAAAATTAAAGAAATGGACGGTCGAACGATGGCATTACGAATATGCCTGCGTAACGCTATAGCGGTTGGTTCATGTTTTAATTTTTAACCTTGCAGCAAACATGTCTTCATAGCTCAGGCATTAACTTAAACGGAAAAGTAAATCGTAAGCTAAACGTTTCGGGTTCGATTCTCGGTGGCACACAAGCGATTTTTTTTAACTTTAAATCGTTACTATATATTGGGCTCAATATGATATACGAAATCTGCATTAATCAAAATATCAGATTTAAGTGTATTTTACGACCGGGCAATGACGGATAGCTTGCTAGTCTAAGAAAATTACATTTAGATTCAGAAGTAAATGAGGAGTTTTCGCTAAATTCCTTTCATCCCCATCAACCTCAAAATAAATATATATAAATAGATATTAGCATGAAGACCCGACGTTGCCCATGATTGAATGATGATTAGGTTTCATTTTCCCAGAAGTCTATTTTCATCGAAATGAAAGAAATTTCCTATTTTTCAATCAAATCGCTTAATTGCCTGCTCTAGTTGCACCAGGAGGAAGCTGCACATCCCTCCCCGCAGTGACTTAGTTCAGGATACATTGTAATCTACATTGCACGGTAGAGAGCTGTAATTATTTTTATATAATGGTTTGAATTTAAGAATAAAATGCAAAGTCAAGTATGAAGGTTCAATTGTGTTTTAACCAGAAACATTAATTTCGGACGCACCTTCAACGAGTCTACTGTTGATTTTATATGCCTGGCTTTCTTGCTTCTGCAGTAATAAAACTTTTCAAATGCTCTTGTGATGTTAGGCTGTATAATTTAACTTTGATTAAAAGCGCCGGTCCATTCCTTCATGGAATTTTTCGATTATCGATACTTCTCGAATAAATTTCTATACAAAACTTATTTAATAACACTGCCAGACACAGTTTACAAAAAAAAAAAAAAAAAAAAAAATCGGTCCAGCTGTTTCGGAGTCTATAGGGAAGGATCTCACACACATACAAAGTGTCATTATAGGATTATATACGAGACATTATCTTTTTTAAAAGTGGACGATGTATGCTTATGTTGACGATTACATTGAAACAATTGTAATAAATCGATTGAAATTTACGACTAGCATTAGTGTAATTATGATTATTATCATTACTATTATTAATATTCATGACAATATTTACAATGAAATATATTAACCTTTCCGTTTTATATGTAGAGGTGGTATCGGGTACGATTAAGGCTTGTGCGATAAACGAGGCAATATCTCAAGAATTTTTCCCGGCTTTGATTTCAGTCGGACAAACTGTGCCGATTAGCCAATGAACACTCACCGCCACTACCACCAGAATCGGCTCGGATTAGATATATAAGACATGGGTAAATAATAACATGAACCATATTCGATGCCTTTTTTAAAAATTATTTGGGAAGTTATTAAAAAGATTGAATTATGAGTGTGTGAATTCGAACAAAAAATAAAATAACTATATTCTAACAGATTATTACAATTCAACCAGATCAGTAGTCCGGTGGTCACGTGTAACACAGAAAATGGCTAGCCTTTTCATAATCTGATGGAGAGAGGAGAAAAAAAGAGGCAGGGAGAGAGAGAGAGAGAGACACACACACACACAGAAACAGAGAGGGAGAGAGAGACGGGGAAATAGAGAGAGAGAGAAAGGCGGATAGAGGAAGAAGAGGACTATAGGGATGAGAAAAGGAGACAAAGACAGAGAAAGAGAGGGAGAGGTAAGTAGAAAAAGAGAAGGAAATTGAAATGGCGAAAGACATTTGCAAAAAAAATACTCGTCTAGATACAACAATTGTCAACAATTTCCCTCACTATCTATGCCTTTAACTAGACAAAAATTCCATGAGCAGAGTTGCTCTTCTAGAACTGTTCCCCCGGGAAAAACTTCTCAGCTGACGATAAGTCTTATTAAAGTCTAATGTAATGAAGTTCTTGATGAATTCTTTCATAACTGAACCCTACTTAAGTTCCACCATTACTGATCATCAAGATGCTTTCTCACCGTATATCTAACACTCATTAACCGTTATCCCAGAGTAAAAAGCGGTGATCCTAAGTAAATAAGAGACAGAAACTGACATAGAAGTAAGATATAAAGAGAAAAGTAAAGTACGATGAAACAAGAGAGAAAAGTTGGAGACAATTAAACAAAGCATGATAATACGAATGATGATTTATAAAAAAGTACATATAAGAATTCAGAAAAAGGGATAAAAAGTAGAAATACGATGAAATAATAATAATAATAATACAATTACAGTCACTTTCTTTTTATAAGATCTTGTCGAATAAATTGTCCCAAGGAAAGTTGGATTAGTTCCTCATTTTAGTATACAATTTGTGTTTATTTCACAATAATTTAATAGAACTATCTTGAAGTAAAATATCACCACTGTTTGAATTGCATTGAAATTTTGGGGAAAAATAAAATAAGCATTTCTATTAATTTAAATTCTAATTTTCGACCCTTCATCAGCAAGATGCAAATATATATGAGATGGGAAAGAGATGGGAAAGAGGACAAGAGAAAGAGGACAAGGGAAAAACAACAAGGGGCAAGGGAAGGGACAAGGAGAAAGAGAAGGGACAAGGAGAAAGAGAAGGGACAAGGAGAAAGAGAAGGGACAAGGAGAAAGAGAAGGGACAAGGAGAAAGAGAAGGGACAAGGAGAAAGAGAAGGGACAAGGAGAAAGAAGGGACAAGGAGAAAGAGAAGGGACAAGGAGAAAGAGAAGGGACAAGGAGAAAGAGAAGGGACAAGGAGAAAGAGAAGGGACAAGGAGAAAGAGAAGGGACAAGGGGAAGGAGAAGGGACAAGGGGAAGGAGAAGGGACAAGGGGAAGGAGAAGGAGGAAGGAGAAGGGGGAGAATAGAGATAGAGAGGAGGTGAGGGAAAGAAAGGGTAAAGAGGGGAAGAAATAGGGAGAGAGAGGGGTGGTGGTAGAGATTTATTAACAAAGAAAATTATAAAATAAGAAATTTCAAAAGCGAACTAGTATATAAACATGATCCTCTGAAGTAGATGGATAAAATTCTGGACACGTTCGCTCAGAGGAGATCAAGCAAACATATGAAGCGTACATGAATTGCAACGATCAGATAATTTTATTTATATTCAAAGTTCGACAATGGTAAATAATCGACCGGCATTTCTACCGGAATATGAATACTATTAAGTTTTGATAGCAGCAAAATGAGTGTATTTCCGACCCAATCATCATAATTCAATCATTCACTTTCAACCAGACCGCAATAGATCGATCTTGTTTCCGGTTATAACCCACTGATAAATCGATTAGATATGTCCGTTCTGTCTTCGCACCATAAAATGCAAACTACAGCCGCTCAGAATCGCCATTTTGTAACCGCTGCACTTACAGAATGGCGATTATGTGATGCTGAATATTAAGAAAATTGAACGGCAGTAACTTTGAACAAATCTATCTGTTGGGTCTTTTATAACATCTATTTATTTATTTAGCAGTTTCGATGTTATATTGTACACTTTTTATTGCAAGGCTAAAAGTAGGTGTTAAGATCAGATATTACTGTTTTTCTCAGCTTGCCAATCAAATACTGCCATCAATGCTTATGTTATACTATAAATTATAGACAAGTAATGCACGAGTTCTCTCCCCTGCAATCAATATTTCATAAACGCAGAGCATAAGTTGTCTCACCCTGTGATGACTAATTTAAATAAATGAAGCACGAATTTCCTCCATTTCCATCCATTGTAATTTAAATGAAAATAATTACTAATAACATTTTTGGATAGGGAGGGGGAACTAATGTGAACTTTTAAATGACTGTAAAAAATACAGTTTTTTCCACACTTGTAGATTGAATTTTACAATCTTCTTTGAGGAGACATCGAATGTTTTATTCGGTTATGAGCACATGCTTCATGTACTTATTCGGAATACGGACCGCGTTATTGTCGACATATTTCTGGCAGATTAGGTAGACAAACGAAGGGCGTCGCAACGCTTAGCTAATGAAATCGCAGCAGCCGATACTTAACGATATTTAGTTTAATTTTTTACAGTATATTTGTTTATTGGATTATTAGATAAGCGTACAGAATAATTAAAAAACCTCCTGCCCAAGTTAAGAATGGCTTTCTAAATAATAGAATATAATTTCAGCATGTTCCGTAGACTGTACAAGTACGTTTGGTTTCATTGATATATATTTTTAAAGACAAGAATGGAAATATCGATATTTCGCCTTATTCATTAAGGCATCTTCAAGAGAAAAATCTAAGAAAGCCTCAATATATATAAGGCAGACTGCTTGTCACCAAACTTAACTGTTCATGGCGTCCATGATTTTTGGTTCCGTATAACTGCTTTAATTCAATCCCGTTTGATTAAGTTTGTCTACCTGCCAGATATTGTTTTGTTTTACGATATATCAATTCTTTTCAGCTTACATAATGTCGATTCCAAGTATTTTGTATCAAAAATATTCTTGGTGTTTAGTTTACTCATTTTGTTTTAAGGAATATTAACTCATTCCAAGATTATTTACTACGAAACCTAATCATTTTGGTAAACATTTTTTTATACTTCAAGATCTTTATATCTTCAAATAGCTATTAATGGTGTTGGTTGATTTAATGAATTTTTTTTCTTTTAGATTTTGCAAAATATGTTCGAGTTTTGCAAAAGAGAAATAAAGGACATTAGCATTAATATCTTATGCATATTTCGTAAGGAAGTCAGTATCTTTAGACAGCCTGATCTGGTTGTACCAGTAGCTGTCAAAGAAATAGCGACGAAACTGCTGATATTTTTATTGTTGGCCACATTGAACTTCACTGCATGTGCTAGGTTTTCAAACCTCCACTTGACCTTGTGTCAAACCTCCTACAGAGGAGATAAATAAACACGGAAAAACATGATATTATACAGATACGTCCGTTAACGAAAAGGTTCTCTCACACGTCAGTGTGATAGAACAACGGTCATCGCTAGTTAGAGATTCGATGGCGCATCTATGAATTATTTTTTGGTAATTTCCTTACAGGTAACACATACATAGGCTGTTTGTTTGTTTGTTTTAAAGTCTAATAATGATTAATCGGTTTTCTGCTTTCCGTTTAAAAATCTTTGGAAGGAAGGAGGGGGAAGGTTATTAAAAGCAATAAAACAGACTATCATCTGCTTTTTGTTTCCAGGGAACAAAGGAAATAAGGGAACCTTTATTCCGTTGGCCAGCTGTTTTTTTTGGGGGGGGGGGTAATGGGCTTCGTGTTGTCGGTTCTTTCTAAAGTGGCCTTTCGGTGTTTTGAATACATATATTTATGAATGCAAATATGAACGGGGTATACTGTGGCCGTGTATATCTATGAGTAGTTGTAGGTTTCTTTTTCGCCCTGTATGTTTGTGTGTGCAGGAATCAATGCATATGTATGGGTTTTCTGATATCACTTATGTTCTATCCTTTATATATTTTTCTCTACTTCGCTTGTTTCAATGTCTTTGTGGTTCATTCTGTTATTCCATCGTTCGCAATGTACATATGTGAACACACTGCGTATATATATATATATATATATATATATATATATATATATATATATATATATATATATACGCAGTGTGTTCACATATGTACATTGTAAAATATATATGGCGATTAAGCTACACTGAATATTCCGCATTTCATCCACTCTAGGACTCTTTCAGGCTTATGTATGTGCTACCTGTATGTTAGCCTGAAAGAGTCCTAGAGTGGATGAAATGCGGAATATTCAGTATAGCTTAATCGCCATATATATTTTATAAATTACTAACTACCTCTACCTACGTACTTTTGAAGTAGATACTTAAAGTTTGCGCATAAATCTATACTTTCGTATATTAATTTTATGTGAGTAAATTAAATAGTTTATATATATATCAATCCGCTTTGAGACCGTTCCTCTTAATATAAGTCTTTATCTCTCTCTATATATATATATATGAAAATGTATAAAAAAGAATACGAAAAGTATAAAAGCTTAAAACCTTTCTGTATTTGTTTTCTATTGGTGACGTGCAAGAATACAAAATAATATGAAAAAAAAATTACACTTTTTTTTTTACACGACATATTTTCGACTGATCCTTCAGTCTTCAGTGTAGTGAAAGTGATGAGCATACACGGGGAAAAGGAAGAGGAGGAGGATGAGGTATAGCCAATGAGAAGGTGCCACGTCAGTCTTAAATGCATATAAGTACGCACATACACACAGTACATATACACATAAACGAAAAATTAAAAATGAAACAATTAATAAACATGAAGAAACGCGCCTTTAACTGTCCAATATTCTGAATTCCAACGATAGTATTTATTTCAAGACAGAACAAGAATTCAAAGGATACAAGACGTTATGAGGAAAGACGCTGTGAATTCCTTTGTAAATTATCGGCTATTTTTTCGTTCGAAAAAAAAAAAAAATAAATAAATAAATAAAAACGTTGTTTCCAAATTCAACTGTTTTAAGACAGAAACGAAACGCTCCATATATATATATATAAACCCGATGTAGCCAGCGTTGCCCAGTAGTAAATCTAACGTTAAATTCCTTAAAAAAAAAAAATTAAGTAAAAAAGGAAAGAAACCGAGACATGTGCATGCGACTATTATGTTTTTTTCCAAACAGTTTTCATCTTGTAAAACACAAATACTTGAGCCGAGATCGTAAACATAACCTAAAGACAGCGAATCAAATACGAAGCCATTAGACCAGCTTGATATAATCTTTAAAAGGGGGGTTGAACCTCCTAAAACAGTTGACCAATAAATAAAAATCCGATGATCCCCTCCTCCAAAGTACTAATTTTTCAATTTAGACCCCTTAGTAGTCCTTTCTTCCGGATGCAAACCGATTAGATTCCGCATGTCTGAATACCCTATTTTCCAAATTTTACGTTTGTAGATAAGATTTTCCTTGAGTATATAGGTTGAAAAATATCCTCACACACATTCTCAATATAATATATCTATATATATATATATATAGATATATATATATATAACTACTTAATTTACTCACATAAGTTAATATACGAAAGTATAGATTTATGCGTATACTTAAAGTATTTACTTCAAAAGTGCTCAATACGTAGGTAGAGCTAGTTAGTAAGTTATAAAATGTATATGACGATTAAGCTACACTGAATATTCCGCGGAATATTCAGTGTAGCTTAATCGTCATATACATTTTATAACACACACACACACACACATATATATACATACATAACAATTTCTGCCAGTTTCTTTTACGCATTCAAAATAGCAAAATCTTTCGACCAGAAAAAAAATCAGATTTTACTCATTTATAAATGAATTGTTCCAAAATCAATTATATTATTCCGTCGATAAAAACAGTACAAATAAAATAAATACATTTTTATAGTGATATTTGTTTTATGGATATAAACAACTCAATTTGACAATTATTTTTACGGTTGGAATCGAAAATGTAAAATAATCTTATATAGAAAATGTAAAATAATCTTATATAGAAAATGTAAAATAATCTTATATAGAAAATGTAAAATAATCTTATATAGAAAATGTAAAATAATCTTATATAGAAAATGTAAAATAATCTTATATAGAAAATGTAAAATAATCTTATATAGAAAATGTAAAATAATCTTATATAGAAAATGTAAAATAATCTTATATAGAAAATGTAAAATAATCTTATATAGAAAATGTAAAATAATCTTATATAGAAAATGTAAAATAATCTTATATAGAAAATGTAAAATAATCTTATATAGAAAATGTAAAATAATCTTATATAGAAAATGTAAAATAATCTTATATAGAAAATGTAAAATAATCTTATATAGAAAATGTAAAATAATCTTATATAGAAAATGTAAAATAATCTTATATAGAAAATGTAAAATAATCTTATATAGAAAATGTAAAATAATCTTATATAGAAAATGTAAAATAATCTTATATAGAAAATGTAAAATAATCTTAGATCGGAAATGTAAAATAATCTTAGATCGGAAATGTAAAATAATCTTAGATCGGAAATGTAAAATAATCTTAGATCGGAAATGTAAAATAATCTTAGATCGGAAATGTAAAATAATCTTAGATCGGAAATGTAAAATAATCTTATATAGAAAATGTAAAATAATCTTATATAGAAAATGTAAAATAATCTTATATAGAAAATGTAAAATAATCTTAAATCGAAAATGTAAAATAATCTTAAATCGAAAATGTAAAATAATCTTAAATCGAAAATGTAAAATAATCTTAAATCGAAAATGTAAAATAATCTTAAATCGAAAATGTAAAATAATCTTAAATCGAAAATGTAAAATAATCTTAAATCGAAAATGTAAAATAATCTTAAATCGAAAATGTAAAATAATCTTAAATCGAAAATGTAAAATAATCTTAAATCGAAAATGTAAAATAATCTTAAATCGAAAATGTAAAATAATCT
>NC_136491.1:134470493-134492993 GCF_053919585.1 Euprymna scolopes | reverse complement strand
AATAATCTTTGTTTTCGAACGTCAAAATTCAATTGAAAAATTAAAAACAAATAACAACGTAATTCTATTATTTTATGACTTTTGGCAAACAATAGCGAAACATACATTTCTTCCATCATTTTGGACGGAAGGGTTGCTCTTGTTTAGTATATATAAATGAGAATGCATATGTGAGGACACTTCTCAACCTATATACTCAATGAGTTTTTACTCTACGGACTTGAAATTTGAATATAGATTATTCAGGTATGTGGAAATACTATCTAATTTTAGAAAGTAGTGCACTATCTCTACTTTTGTCATAACTATCCGGTACATTTGCATTTATGGCACCGCGATGAAATAACAATTTAGAAAGCCGTTCTTAACATGGAAAAGAGAGTATGCCTTGTAACTATTCTGTACGTTCACGTAACAACTTAATCAACAAAATATCGAAAAAAATTTAATTAAAATTAAATACTATTTTAAAAGTAGCGTGGTAACAGATGCACAAACACCAATAATTGTCACGGGAATTACTTCCTCTTCGGGGTAGGGGTAGTGTAAGGGTGATCTAGAGATTGAAACATCTGACCTCAAATCCTATGTAAACAAATATTCGCTTTAAACCCATAAATAATTAAACAGTTCCTTCCATTGATCATTTTGGTACTAGTGCACTTATTGATCCGTGCTGAAATAATAACGTTATTATTTAGAAAGCCATTCTTAACATGGGGAGGTACTTTAACCTTACAATTGAATAAAAAACATCATAAACCTTTAATTCGACTTGGAAATACGATTTAAAAATAGCGCGGATCAGTAAGTGCATTAGCACGAGCATTGATAATACTCCCATAATGTTCCTCATATTTTAACAGACAATCCTTTCAGTCTCATTAATCCTTATTCGAGAATTTCTCTTGGAATGCCGTGATCAAAACGGGTATTAGTGCAGAGAGTGATCCAGACGTAAATAACGTTATTATTTAAAAAGCCATTCTTAACATGAGGAGGGTGGTTTGTACCTATTCTATACTTTAACCTTACAGTTGAATAAAAAAACATATAAAACTTTAATTAAACTTGAAAATACAATTTTGAAAATAGCGCGGGTCACTCTCTGCACTAGCACCTCAAAAAGTAAAAGAAACCGGAGTAAAGGTGGGATAAAGTCGGGGTAGGAGTTTGGGGGTTGGGTTGTAATCATCTTTGCATTAGTAGCTGGCATTAAACACAAGAGATCTACAATTTTTTTTCCAACTCTTAGAAAATAAAATTTAAGAAAGTTTCAATGACTGATTCAATTCGGATAATCTGAATCATCTATATATCTATAAAAGTGAAAATGTGTGTGAGGACACTTCTCAACCTATATACTCAACGAATTGTTAAACTACAACCTTGAAATTTAGTACACGGTGAATTCTAATATGTAGAAAACGTTTTCATCTGTTTTCAGCCGGAAAAAAGGGGTCGGCTAGGGAGTCAGATTTTTTTTTTTAATGGTAATTTAGTGTCATCGGATTTTTATCTATTTGTTAGCTATTTCACGAGGTTCGAAAACACGTTTTAAAGATCTTGGAAAGCTGGTCTAATGGTTATCGTATTTGACTCATTGTCTTTAAGTTTTTTTTTTTTTTTTTTTTTTTTTTTACACAGTGATCACCACTTATCAAGGCCCGGAAGCCACTCAGGGATAAGGGTTATTGCAAGTACATCACGTTAGTGAGGAGATTTTATGAAGTGTTTAATTAGGGGGGCGGTTCATTAGGGTTTCGATCACAGCTAGAGTATTTTTTTAACATTCAAGAAGTGAACTGTTCTGAAAAAATAATTAATACTCGCATGGCCATGTCTTAGTTTCTTTCGTTTTTTGTTGTTTTTTTTAACTTCATTTCTTTGTAAAGAAATGTAAGGCTACGTATAATACCAGCAATGTCGGCATATCTAGTATTTACTAAAGTAAAAAAAAAAGAAAAGAAAAAAAAAGACATTTCGAAACTAATATAATTTTGGCAGAACATATAAATTAAGCGCTTTATCTTTTAATAGTATAAATTTAAGATTTGTTTAGAGGCGAGAACATCGGTGAATTCAATATAGACGACAAATTTTTATATATAAAAAAAGACATTTTTGCGACTTGTTAGCACAATGGATTAGAGGAGGAGTCAGTGATTAACGACATTTTGGTGTCCCACGTCTGAATCTAAACCACTTTCACTTAGGATACTGACTACCTTCATGTTGTTCCTCCCGTCTTTCCAGAAAAAAAATCTGACTAGCAAAATATCGGAACTAATGCCAACAATAGACTATTTAGATTCACGCGATATAATGACGATGTATTATTCCACAATATGAGAATTCCGATGTTACTTACCTAATGTCAGCTCTTAATTCTGGCCGAAAAATTCCTTGCCATATCATCCAGTCTAAGTCTTTATGGTAATAGGCAAAGTCATTTCACATTCTTGCGTGCGTTATCACCTTCTACACCTCTTTTTATTTTAATGGAATCGTCAGAAGATAAAATTCAACGCAGACAAAAAGTAACTTAAAATATACTAGCGCTAATATCAAAATTCTAACAATACCTACTTTTGAAATGAATTATTTAAACATCGAATTCTCTCGTCTCATTCATAATTTTTTCTTTAATATAAAGTTTATAAACATTCGAGTATTACAATTTTGTATGAATAAAAATTAATGTTTGATGGCGTGGAATGGCAGGATGCGCTAAGTTCGAATCGAGTTAAATCCATAGCACGATTATAACTAACGGACGTTGACAACCTTCACCTAGTCAATTCTGTATATATCTAATTCTAAACAAAGAAAAGCAATACCAACAACAGAATCATGTCGGTTAAAAATTTCGTACAATGATAATTTACAAAAATATGCATTTTTTTTTTTAGAGTTTCCGATACACGATTGCCGCTGTTAAAAGTATGTGCGTAATAATGAGTGTCTGAGTTCGATCCCGAACAAAGGTGGAATATAACCTACGAGTATTTACCAATATATATAGATTAAATAAACATTTTGTGCAGCATAAAAGGCTAGCCTGGGCCTTCCCTTGAGTCATTACCTTTCTCCTTCCATCGGTCTTTAATATTATTCTGCGTGGAAAGCATCTAAATATTACGTGTAGAAAAAAAAGGAAGCGTCCTCTCCAAAAAGCGCAGCAAAACTGGCTCTTGCCAACCTTATCTCCAACCGGGTCGGAGGGGGGGGGGGGTCGGGTAAACGTAGGTAGTATCAGCTTTGTTGCTACAAATATATGCGCATAATTTGCTCATACAAAAATAATTGATGTTAACCATGGCCGCATTGTTAACCCTTGGTGACATTTGTTTAAAAGCGAATTGACTTTGCAAACTTTTACATGTACACAATAAATGATTGTCATATTTGTGTACTTGGCGGAAAGACAACGCGTACGTCTGCTGTCATGATGTCATTCTGCCTTGATAAGCTTCTGCGACTGACTTGTACCTCAGGTTTAGAATTGGAGACTATATGCTAAATTAGTTTGCTAAAGCTGATGAGGGAAAATAGTTGCATCCTTCCACCGACATAGAAGCTGTTACAGTTTTTTTTTTATACTGAAATGACGGTTTTATTAATTATGAACGTACTGGTCTTCTATTCGTGTAATATTTATGCGCGTCATTCGAACAATCTGAGATTATGTTCAGAAAAAGAAGAAATCGAGTCGAATTTAAACTTATCGACATGCTTTTTTTTCATTTTATTCGATAAAACTCTTTGTAAAAAAAAAAAGATATTATTCAAGAAGGGACGAAATTTGAGCAAATTAAATGTTTTTCATTTATTTACATTTCATTGGCATTTTCTTTTAAATTTACTATGGAAAATATTTTTTTAAATGTATTATTAAAATACATGTTTTAACATTCACTATTAAAATACATCTTTCACATTTTATTATTAAAATATTTTTTTTTTAATATTTAATATTAAAAAACATTTACGATTCATAAAAGTAAACATTTTTTTTTTTTTTAACTTTTTTAATTTCGGGACCCGTGATGCAGTGGGTAGAGGCGTTGAATCTCTACGGGTCAAGTGTGAGCATTGTCTGAAGATAGCGGTTTCAATCCTACCCAAAGGATTAGTTGGCCAAAACGCGGTAAGACGACAACGATTATGGATGGCGTTAATTACTGAAGATACAGTAAAGAGATTCAGCATCCCTATCCCGTCGCGTTTAACCACCTGACGAAGGCTAGAGGAATAGTTGGCCGAAACGTCGTGAAACTACAACTACGAAGACGAAAATAATAGTTTGCAAATAAATACAAATTACTCATCTAAAAGAAGTCTTTTTTTAATTTTATCTTTAACTCGTAGTTGTTTAAATATTCTCCCCTAATTTTGAAAAAAAAATATATTCATTTAAAAAATATTTTTAGTAAGAAAAAACAAAAACAATTCATGCTTTTTTAATTATTTAAACCGGCATATTATAATTACCAGTAAATTATATATTAATGCAGAAAACACCGTGAAATTTCCACGGGGATCTCGTTAGTATTTAATTATTCATCAATGTCGATAGGTTCAACTCTGACAAATATTTCATTTAAAAGCAATATTAATATTAATACTTAATTATATATCAAGTCGGCGGAAAATATTTTGCTAGTTTGTAGAAGAGACATTTTAAACCATTCTTAGTTATTTTATACATATTGATATTTGAATGCGTCACCATGATTTATTTATAACTTTTTCTTTCAGATTATTAAAGCAGCATTCATATTTGCGCCAATATTCTCGGTACTTCTGTATTTATGAACCGGTAATATCCACGAAGTTACTCAGATGTGCCCGGTGGATGACGAGAACTGGAAACTGTCGACAAGTAGTTTTCTGGATATTATTTACCAATGTATTACTTGATGAATTACAATGCTCATCGCCATTATTAACATGGGGAAGGAGGTGTAACAATTAGTGTTATTTATTTATTTATTTTTTTTTTGTAATAAGGCTCGCCCGGCTGTTTCTGGTTATTCGCGCCATCTGCCGGGCGCACATAAGTAACTTCGTGGAAATCACAGGTTCATTAATGCAAAAGTAACATATTCTCACTAATGTTGACCCGAAAACGACCTTCTTTATTCAACAGAAAAGGAGCCATCTTCCATATCTTCACATAACATTACTTAGCAAAGATTTTCTGTGAGAATTTGGTTGGAAAACCTTGCCACATCCTGCATATTCTCTTGGCCTATTTCCTTCGGATTATCTCTTATTTTGAGGATTATAAAACCATTTAGATCGCCTTAGATTAACATGACAAGGCAAGAAGATTGAACATGTTAGATTCATGTTTCTCAGAAAAATCAAATGAATTTTACAAGCTAGGCATTTATGAAGCTAGTTGGCAGCTGTAATCAAGTCATAAAGAGCAAACGTCGTTATTGTTATAGATAAAGATTTAAAAAGGTTGTTTTTTATTTAATTTTAAAGGTGAATTTTGGAATAAACTTTTATTTAAAAAAAATGAAGCGATAATACACAGCATGGTATTAGCCATGGACGAGTTATGCCAACTTCCTTCCATGGAATAGCAAATTCACAAGCGTTACCCAGCTGCATGTATACCTCGATCTTAATATGATGGCATTCAGTACCCACCATTCTCAAATAGTCACCCATCTAGAATTGGTCAGGCTCCATGTCACTTAACTCTGATCTAACGAGAACTGTAGTTTCTACGCGATTATATCTTCTAAACACTTTTGCACTGACCTAATATTATTGATGTAGAGGAGGGGATAAATGTGGTCAAGTAGCCCACGTCACAGTCTGACCATCTGGGTTTTCCAAGTTTGAATCCAGTTTTTTCACAATATCACTTTCACTGTTGAAATTGGACAAATTATTGATGCTGGCAACCTTCACGTGGTCAGTTCGTGTAATGTCTTTCTAGAAATAATTTTGGCTAGAAAAATATCGGGGAAAACAATGCCAACGATAGAATCTTCGGATTCATACGAAATGATGATTGATGTAGAACACATCGTGGAATTTCCACGAGGTCTCACTAGTATATGATAATTCAATATTATCGACAGAAAACTGCCTGAATATATTAAACTCAAGTCTGTGTTATGAGTATTAATGAGAAGCAAGAACGAGAGTGAGGTCGTGTACGTTGAGGAAAGTGACAGATCAGCAAACTCATTGGTAGTTTGATATGTATATACGTTTATGCTGTCATTTAAAAAAAAATATTTGAAGGAGACCATTACCTCAGTCTTTTTCTTTTTTTTTACGTCGTTTTCGTGAACAAATAGTTCAGCGGGCCAAGAGGTTTCCCTTCTTCGGGGCACATGTGGTAATAATGACATGTTTGTATTGGTGAGGGGAGGAGAAAAGAGTTTTTTTTTTTTTTTTTTTTTGCTTTAAACTTAGATTGAGTTCCCTTCTACATACACACGTGCGTACAGGTAAACTTGCAAATTATGCGTATGAAAATTGCACTTGTAAAAGAGTTCTGACTATGCCGCTTAAAAACCTCAGTTCTCGTTGTCTCACCAAAGTTAAGCAATGTACAATTAGGTTAGTACCTGATGGGGAAAAATTGATAAATTTGATAGACAGCATGGACATATTTTCCTCGAAACCAAAATGAACAGAGTTGATGCAATTTCTGAAATGTTTTTTTTTTCCTGTTGACTTTAGTATGTTGCTCGTCTTGTGCAGTTATAAGAAAGCTCATCCTCCTGAGCTTTACCTTCCCTTTTTTGGAGAATAGGTTAGTTGATTGTTAATCGCTCGATACGAGCGTACCGGAGAATGCCTACAGTGCTGCCCAGGCATATTTTTGCACGACAGAGACCTCATCCTTCGGGGCGCTAGTTTTTCAATCGTAGTTTTCTCACAGCTTTCCGCTATGATAGGGAGATAAGAAACTGGTTAAGAATTATACTTTGTTTATGATATCCTCAACGTAAGTTAAAATCTACCTTTCAATATTTTTTTACCTATCACCAAATCGCAGACTCCGTCTGCGTCCGCAAAAGGTACTCCTGTCGCTTTCCCATTTTGGCCTACAATCTCTTCAATGGGCATTATGATTTACATCAACGCCTATTATTGACTCTTTTACCAGAAAGAGGTTTACGCAAACACTACATGAAACTATTCCACCGCTAATTTTCATCAATCCGAAGGAGGGACACTTTCTCAATCAGGATCCATGGACCATGAAACAAACTTCCAAATGCGCTAACAACTAAATGATTCAATGTGAATCTGGACAGCTGCTTGGTTACTGTATCTTTTTCTGTATAAATTTCTACAACCCTTTTCTTACATAAAGTTGAATCTTACTTGTTTGATTTTTTTGCCAGATAACATGAATTGAATTAAAGTTAGTCTCAGGAAGAAAAGCTGCATATTTGTCTGTGTTTTTTGCATCCTGGAACAGCTTATCAAAAGAAGTCGGGACAAGGATTACCGTGTCCAGGTTTAACATCGTCAGGGATAAACACTCAGACTTTATGCTGATATTGTCTCTTTGCGTTGCTTGTTGCACTTGACTATATTTAAACAGATACATTTGAATTTGTATTGAATGTGTTGATTTTCTAAAGGGATTTTCAATCAGGCCATCAGAATAGAAACGTGAGCTCATGTTAAATAGAGGTTTATCGAGTTTTAACATTACCTCAAGAACATTGAGTTAACATTAACTTTATTTAAAGTGCAATGGATTTCAACATAAAACAAAAAAAAATCTAGTTAGTATTATTTTTTATTCACATTTCGATGAGTTTCAACATAAAACTAAAAAACAAAATTCTAGTTAGTATTATTTTTTTATTCACATTTCGATGAGTTTCAACATAAAACGAAAAACTTTTTTATTCAGAGTTTAATGAGTTTTAACATTAAACCAAGGAAGCATATAGTTAATATTAAATTTTGTTCAGAAATTGATATGTTTAAACATTAAATCAAACACTAATCTCGTTAGTATAATTTTTTATTCAGAATTTAATAGGTTTTAACATTAAACCGAAGATTTCTAGTAAGTATTAATTTTAATTTTAAATTTAATGAGTTTAAGTCTTAAAACAAAAATATCGATAAAACTGCGCTGGTTGATCACCTTTAAGAAGCTGGATATTTGTTGTCGACCGTATTCTGTTTTGGGGTTAATTATTTAGAAACCTATTATTTAACATGTAGGGGAGAGGTGTTTTGTAACTATTCTGTACTTTAACCTAACAATTTAATCCCAAATTATTGGAGGTAAGTCCTTCGGTGGTCAACTAGCACATTGTCATCAAAATATTTAGTTAGCATTAATTTTGATTTAAATTGGAATTAGCGGCGGATCTGAACGAGAATCAACCCTCCCAAGAACGGCTTTCGGAATAAACACCCACAACCTCCCCATGTTAAGAACGGCTTTCGGAATAAACACCCACAACCTCCCCATGTTAAGAACGGCTGTTTTTTGCGATTTTTTTCAGTGGATTATTATTGATTGGACACTATGGGGATTGATTCTCGTTTAGGTCCGCCGAATTAGTTTTAGTTTATTGAGGTTAAACATTAAACTATAAAAACATCTCGTTAGTATTATTTACATTCATCGTTAAATGGGTTTTAATTACTGTTGGGACAATTATTTGGAATCGAGAATCGGAAAAATCGGAAGCTTTTGGGGTATTGGAACTGGTATGGAAATCGAAAAAAAATGTGCCCATTTTATGATGCCAAAAACAATTCTTTTAATTGTCTTTTTGATATTATTTATAGTAAAATAGAGTTTTAGAAGTTACAACATTAAATTGATTAAATATGTAGTTAGTATCAATTTTCATTTAGAGTTTTATGCGTTTAAAAATGAAAACTAAGAAAACATCTTATTAATATTAACTTTTTCAGAAGTAATGAGTTTTAACACTAAACAAAACAAATCGAGTTATTATTGATTTTAATGAAAATAATTAATTAGTTTAGTTTATTATTACAGGTTTCAAGTCTCTCTCGTTATCAGGTTCCTTTTCAGGGACGGATGTTGCAGCTAGTCTTTTATATATTACATAAAAAAAGAATAGTTTGTACGTGTGCGTGTTGGCATATCCAACTAAAACCTGAAAAGTACACAACAAATCCCTACAAAGTTTCTCAATGTAACCTGGAACAAAAATATTTTAAATTTAGGAAAAAAAATCATTCTTTGTGGAGAGAGTCACATGGCCATTTTGCATCATTGAATGTTATCAAGAGTTAAACACGATGCTTGTCTTGGGGGGGGGTCACAACTTATCAAAGCCTGGAGGTCAGTGAAACAAGATCAGTCACAGTGGAACTTGGCCAGATTATCTTAACGGCCGATTCGATAGGAATTTATTCACATTAGACTTGAAGACGACCATGTTATAGTCAATCGGAAAGCAGACAAACGGTATTGCGTTCCACAAACAAACATTTCTCTGAAAGAAACTCTGTTCATAAAATTTTCGTTTAGTTTTAGTCACATATAAGGAGTGAGGAAAGTTGTTATTGATTATTTCAGCTAGGCGATATTTGTTGGAAACGTTCTACAGGAAAGAACTATAGATTGGAGTTCAGTCGAACACTTACTATGAAAGTATCAATGTGTTTTATAAGATTGGAAGACGCTAAGTTCGGATTTAATTTATCGTTAGTTAACCATTGTTATTTCTCAAAAAAGGGTGAGAGAAACTTAGTTCGCGTAGTGCTTTGAAAATATAAATTTTATTTGGCATATTCAGTAGAACTTTAAAGGAGAATACTCGAATGCCTACAGGGAAAACTTGAATGCCTAAGAAGAGAGCTTGAATGACTACTAGACACTATCCTCGAATGTCTAAGGTCTCTCTGTACAGGGATATGTCAGGACAAATTTGTATGAGGATACTTTTTCTCACAAATAAATCCTGACTAAATATTCAATATTACATAGTATTCGCTGCCAAATCTCCTTGGTTTTTACGAAGAATGGTGCATCTTCACCAAGTGATGTCACATCAAGCAACAACACGAAGTTGGATACTCAACTAAACAAGAAAAATGCTTGTCCTGGAGGTCAGTAAGACCAGAAAATCACAAGAAGAATATATTATAACATATTTAAACGGTCAATTAGTGAGAGGGGAATTATGTCCTCAATTTCTTTACTAACTCAGCGTTTGATAAGTAAGGAGAACTTTAACGGAATATTCGAATACCTATGTATCTCAAAAAGAGATCAAGTGTTAGATCCAGCAAAAGGGCCCTTGATTTCAGAGAACGAACTTCGCCTGAAGTAAAATGAAACCCCGAGAGAAGCCCCCTAAGTTTTACGTTTACTTTTTGCCTTTTCAGTCTTAATATAAAAAATGGAGTTCTCTTCTAGGGGAGGACAGAGAAACTCAACATTATTTAGCATTTAATTCGTTTTTATGTCACAAATAACGCTGGATAGTCCTGTTAGATTTCTTATATAAAAAAAATGAACGCGCGTCACAGTATTAGAAATCGAAGAGAAAGACAGGTGGTGAACTAGAGGTAATTTAAAGTAGCAATATTTTTTATTAGTTTTATTAGTAGAATCCCGGGATACGGCATTAAAAATTAGTAACAAAATACAGTACAGCGTGTAATACCGATGTATACAATCAAATAAGATTCTAAATAACACTGTAAGCTGGGACAAATACCGTAACCAGGGGCCGGAAAACATAATATTCCACATCGTAACCTGAAAACAAAAAAAACTATCCTAGGGCCATCGTATCCCGGGGTTCTACTGTACCTCATTTTATTGATTAATTTTATCAATCAATTGTATTTTTTCTTTCTTATCGATTAATTTATTTTCTCATCGATTGTTTTTGTCGTCTTGTCGATTAGGTATGTCTTCTGTTTCTTATCACTCATTTTTATCATTTTTGTCTTATCGATTAGTTATGTCTTCTTTTTCTCATCGATTAGTCTTGTCTTTTTCTTATCGGTTAGATTTGTCTTCTTTTCTTTATCGATCAATGATGTCTTTTTTCGATTAGTTTTATTCCTCTTCTGATCGATTAGTTTTATTATTTTTTCAACGATTAATTTATATTATTATCGATTAGTTTTATCTATTTGTTATCGATCAATTTTATCTTTTTTGTTATTGATTAATTTTGTCTTTTACTGATTGATTAATTTACTATTCTTATCGATTAGTTTTGTCTTTTTTTAATCGATTCATTTAATTATTCCAAATAATGGACAAGAAGCGACACCGCCATTAAAGGAATAACTTTTGTCTGCATCGTTATAACAAAAAAACTAACACTTATTTCAAATCGTGTTGAATTGTTCTTGAATAATTAAACCTTACGTGCAGCCTATAAAGAAACTGAAATTTAAGTTGCTTATAATAGTAATTTGTATCGTGCATAAAACCAAACACTAATTTCAAACATGGCTGCAGGTCTGTCAATTGGGGGTATGGAAGCTCAAAATGGATACAATAATCCCTTTTATTTGGGCAAAATATCAAGATTTTTTAAAATATATTTTCTCTGACATATTTACGTTTTTATTTTACGATTAAAAAAAAATATTGTCATGATTAACTATATTTTAAGTCTATTTTTTTTACTCATTTATGATAAAAAAATTATAAAAATACGTAAACTTTCTTTATCCATTGATTTTACATTTTAATCGGATAGAAATATCTGAACAGTTTGACAAAATAAACATAGTTATTTGGAAAAGATATGTGACTAAAAACGCAAAATCATTAAATATAGTACATTAAAAAAAGAAAGCATAACTATACTTAAAAAAAGTAACTATGTTATGAAAACTATATTAGCAAAAATATCTTAATATTTTGCCTAAAAGTAATCAGTTTTGAAGAATAACGGAAGTCTTTTATCCATTTTGTGCTTCCATACTTCAATTGACAGACCATTCGCCATGTTTGAAACTTAGGGTCTGCTTTTATGCACCATTACCAAGTAATTTGCGCCATGATGTTTAATACATGTTTGTACTTATTTATATTTAATTTCTCTCCAGACAATATTTTTATGGAAAAATAATGTACTTCTGTATTCTTCAAATCCAGTAGTTTTCAAGACAAAAATATTATTTTTAAAAGCAAAGCGATTTTCGATACTTTTACAAAACATAAATCGTATCAATGTTTCTGATTGTGATTTTCGAAAAGAACTGAAAATTACTGAACCTTAGTCGAGCAGTCAATGAGTATCGACATGAAATGAACATTTTTTCATATTTACCTAACTTAGGGTTAGCGTCAATTATTACAAACAGTCCCTGTTAATAATGGGTTTAATTGTGTTCTTTTTATGTGCTAGTATTATCTAGTATCTATCAAGACATATAGACCGTTTGAGGATAAATGTTAATGAATTTGTCAGGAACAACGTAAGGGTTGACAACAATGGTTGTGATTAGCTAGAAATTAGATTATATAAGAGGATGAGCAAAGTGAATTAACTTTATTGTTTTTGCATTTTATTTTATTTGTGTATCTACTAGCAGGGAGACCAGGCACTGTCCGGAATTGAATGAGGATAAATGAATGCTACACACTTCAAATGCCTTTTCTCTCATCGAAATCGGTGAAATCGACTATTTTTCAATCAAATCGCTTGATTGCCTACTCTAGTTGGGACTCATCGCGATACACCGACAGGAAGTTTCACATACCTCCTCGCAATGACTTCGTCTGCAAAAGACCGAAGACTGCATTGCACTGTAGAAAACCTACTATTGGTTTTAGAAAACTATTAGCAGGTCGCCCTTTGTTGCCCGGGCGTAAAGTACACTTAAATATTATATTTTATATTCAATATATTTTAATTCATTCTGATTTCGTGTTTTTATTGTAGAACTAATTCTCAATCGATTTTTTTATATTGCACCTACTATATAGCAGTGATTTCAAAAGTAAAACAATTGCTTTTGTGTCATTAGGTAGAATCGAAATCAGCACCTATATATCCCTAGCCTCATCCGTTAGCATATGAACTAAATCCATACGTATATAAGAACTTCAAAAAATAACGCTGACCTATAACTTTTAAGGAGCGCATGCGCAGATAAAAATGGGTATAGTCGACTTACGTCTGACCAAGATCATTTATTTTCAATTTTGTCCTCTTAGCAGATAAATTCTACGTAGGATGTAGAATATATATATAATAGAATACAGCATAATAATAAAATAAAACAAATAATCTAATAATAAACTAAAAAGAAATGAATAAATAATTAATTAACGCTCATTTTCAAATTAATTAACCGTCATATAGCCAATCACATCTGTGACTGAGTATATTAAAAAAAATGATTTTAATAAGTTTTAAATAGAAAAGTAGGCTTTTAATATCAATGTCAGAGCGAGAAACAAAAACTCAATTTTATAAATAAGTAGATGCTGGTAAAATGTAATGAATTAAAGTTTCAAATGCAAAACACGACAATAATGGTTAAATTGCGCTCGAAAATGAAAGATTCATTTCGAACGAGCCTCTGTCTTATTACAGAACCTATTGATGACTTTATAAATCGGCTCTCTTTTGTTTGTGGAACGCTAGGATGACCCAAATATATTTTGCTGCGATTTCGACATCTGAACATATTTTAATTTTTTTTTAATGTAATCTCGCTATTGTTAACGCAAAACAAAATCGTTTCATAATTTTAATAAACTGTTAGACTTACCCTATACCACGTGAAAGCTACAACGGTTCAAGTGCGAGGTGTCGGTCCCAGAAAGGCGTATGGTTAATTTGTGAAATGCCTAAGAATATATTAGATTTCAATAGTATTTAGTTCGTCATTAATATTTAAGTGTCCAAAGTTACAGACTGGCGAATTGCTTTGTTGTTAATTAAACCTATAAAACTAAAAAAATAACAACAAAGGGGGGGGGGATACAAATTCTGGTCGATAGTGTATCATGTACAGACACGGCGACGCAAACATTTAAAAACAAGTGGAGGCAGGGGGGATTAACTATGTGTAATATGAACAATAGATTAAATACTTATTGTATCTATAACATTTTTATCATACGATTCTCTGAACAGTAATGTATGGTTTTCATTTTCATTTCTTTCTTATTGGCATCTAAGTGAGCACAATAGGTCGGTGAAACTAAGACATCCGTTAGGCGATTCAATAAACCGAGATTGTATCCATTTGGCACATAACAAACTTCTCTTATTAGATATACAACCTAATCACATTGGCACACCAGTTCTCGTCAGATCATCGAAGTTAAGCAATGCTAAGGCTGATCATTACCAGATGGGTAGCCATTTGGGATTATCTTGTGTTTAGTAGTAGTAGTAGTAGTAGTAGTAGTAGTAGTAGTAGTAATAATAATAATGTGTGTGTGTTCGTGTGTTCGTGTGTGCGTGTGTGTATGCGTGCGTGTGTGTATGTGTGTGCGTGTGTGTGTGCGTGTGTGTGTGCGTGTGTGTGTTTGTGTGTATCTGCGTGTGTGTGCGTGTGTGTTAGCTGGACTCTCAGCGTTGCCCGGTCGTACAATACGCTCAAACATGATATTTATGCAGATTGTGTATGTATTATCGTTATTGAATCAGTCCTCTGTTAAATGTTATACATTACGAGGAATAGTTTGTTTGGTGGACTAATCAGCAAAAATCAATAAATATTAATAATATAATGTCGTTCATCAAATTCCTTCTGTGTTTGTTTACAATATTAAGTCAGCTGATATTTAAGCTGGACAACGAATGCCCTGAAAAAATCACCACTGATTTATGTTTAGTTTTAAGGTATGCAAACAGAGATATTAATTTGTACCTTTTCCGTTATCGTAAATTGAATTCATTAATAAAAAAAAGATTAAAATAAAATGGTGAGGTAGACCCGGGATTGAACAGGGGCGGGGGAGTATTCGATCTGTAGTGGAATGCTCTACCACTGAGCAATATATTCAGATGGCAATAAATTTGATTTTTTTTTCAGAAGAAATGATTTGTTTAGATTTTATTATTTTTCTTGCCGCTGTAACGTAAAAGATTCCCCTGTAAAAATTAATCTTTTTTACCTATTTATCTATAAGTGAGAAAAGCTATTTTTAAGGTCGAATTTTTTCGATACTTATCGGGGTGATTTCTGTACGAAACATATCTAAGAATACTGCTAGACATGTAAATTACCTTTGTGTTAAATTTCCAAAAGATAAGCTCAGCCGTTTCAGGACCTATGAGGAAGGAACTCACACACAAACAAAGTTCCTTATATATATATATATATATATATATATATATATATATATATATATATATATATATATATATATATGATGCAAGTGATAGAGATTATATTCCGAATGGATGGGGAGATGAAAATGGAAACAAAACCAAATTATATGTTCATCAACGTTTCGTCTTTATCTTTAAGGATGTCTTGAAATAAAGACGAAATGTTGATGCATTTGCTTTGTTTCGTTTTTCATCTCCTCATATATAGAGACACACACGCACACACACACACGTATATATCACCGAAGTTAAGCAACGTTGAGTCTGGTCAGTACTAAAACGGGCGACTATTTAGGAATTCCTGGTGTTGTATGTGTTCTATGCTTATCTCAGCATTGTTTCCAGCCAGTCTTGGGTTTCTTTGCAAATTGACCCAAGCAGTGCCGATTCAAGAGAATGTACATGAGGATTGCGCAACTCTTGCCTCAGAATTACACACGAGTGTACAGGAGGCACCGATACACACACACACACACACATACATATATATATATATATATATTAGCATGGGTTCTCGGCGATGACCTGGTCGACATAAAGTTCCGTTTGGAACAAACCTGCTATACTAAGGATATTGATCATTTCCATCGTGGGCAACGTCGATCACCCCACAGCAATTTCTAGACTAAAAGAACGAATAAAGACATGTTAATATAATCGCCCCCCAAAAGAAATACATAATGCCCTCTCCACCAGGTATTTCGGCAGAATGGATACAAGGAGAAGAAGCTATTCTCCAGATATTGAACACTTTTTGTTGCTCGTGCGCTGGACCCCCACCTCTGCCATAAAATTAAATAAAAAAAAATAAATAAATGAATCAAAGCAACTTTCGTTTCAATAAGAATAGCAGCAAGTGCCGGAGCGACCGAAAAAAAAATGGCATGTAGGCAGACTCCAACCTGAAACATAAATAAATGGAAAAGCTAATTTGCAAACGACTTGGCCCAGTGTAGAAATAATAATGTTTATAAACGTTTGAAAAGTTTAAGAACAAAATGGAATTTATTTATTGGCTTGTTTTTTTGTTTATTTTTGTAAAGACACTTTTCTCACTGGCTATTTTTTCGTAAATAAAAGAAATTTTCGACTTGTTTCTTTTTTTTTTAGGGGGGGGGGAGGGGTCAATCACCGGGACGCTCAAAAATTCTGTAAAGTCGCTTCAAGAATAATAAAAACGAACAAATGAGATATTTTCGTGTATTCGTAAGTGTTTTATTTATTTATTGTTTAATATTTAAAAATAAAGCAAAACATCTTTCTGTCTACACGCTAGAAACTTATTGCGATTACCAAATTATTTTATGTGGGGAAGAGTTTCTTTTTCATCTTTCGAACTCCGAAACATAAAAAAAACACTCATCAGAGGAAATAACTCTACTCGTTTCTAAAAAATCGATGTCGGAAATAATAATTCCAAATAAATTAAATTAAATATATTATCAATATAATTGTTATTTAAAGTTGATGAAATAACAATCTTAAATACAACACTTAAAACAACTCTCTCGCTAGAAACTTAAACTAACGTACAGCTATTTAATAAAATCGATTTTCCTTAGTATAATATGCAAATGAGATGACCTCTTAATCGTATATTTGAAAAGAACCATTCTATATATAGAAATAAATGAAACATTTAAGTAATTGCCCTTTTGTATATATTAATCAAATTGTGAACAAGCAAACAGACAGGAATACGAATTTATATACACACACACACACACACACACACACATATATATATATATATATATATATATATATATATATATATATGTGTGTGTGTGACGTTTTGTGATTCTAATAAATTGTGTAACCTTAAACTGCCAAGTCCAAAGTTGCGAATTCCCAAATTAGAAAATTTAGTGCGCAGATCATCAACACATTCTCAACCCGACATGTAACATATATATGATAGATTCTTTTGGACGGCCATGTAGTGCTTAAAGACTAACAATTAGCTAAAAAAACACTGTCTTTTTGTATTAGGCTGCGCCAAGTTAAGCTCCAATTGAGCTATATATATTTGCGTATTGTATAAAAATTGTACGTCGCTGACAAATGTGTGTATCTGGGTGGTGCAGTGAGCCCATCGTGACAACTTCATTATAAATTAATCTCAGTCTTTCTAAGCTTAGTGAATTGTTTGATATGGACGTGAAAATTCGGTAGTTTATAAACGAGGTTTAAAACAGGTTAGGTAAATTTTAACTAGCTTCCACCTTAACATTTTCCTTTAAAATGACAACTTTTATATGGTTTTCGGTCATGCTGGAAACGAATATCGCATTTCAATCAAGTATTTTTCCGGATATTAAGCAATGTAATTTACTTATATTATTGCTGGCGGTCATCTTTGTACGCGCAAGCGCACATATATTTTCTCAGGTTTGCGTTTACTTGCAGTGGCAACCAGCAATAACATAAGAAATTGCATTGCTTAATATCTGAAAAGCTACTTTTTTGCGGCAAAAAATTATTATGTATTCGTTTTCAGCATACTCGAAAACGTATAAAAATCGGCATTTTGAATGGAAATGTTAAGCTGGAAAACCAGATAAAAATTAATCAAATCTAAGGACGCTTTTCTCCAGACTGGCATTCGTAAGATACCAAGTGTAAAATGGCAGACGTGAAAGTGCTTTATCGGAAATGTTGCAACATTGAAAGCATGCTGCACAAATACTGCATGCTGAAATCTGCAGGAAAAATACCCTGTATTAATGTGTTTAACAGATGAAAATTCGTTCAGTTTTAGGTACATAAATACCCCCATATATATATATATATATATATATATATATATATATATATATATATCTATATATATATCTATATATATATATATATATATATATATATATATATATATATATATATATATATATAATATGTGTATTAGGACCTGCGTCTCTGTGTGTGACCGTGTCTGTGTGTGAGATTTTTCCCGATAGACTTTAAAACGGCTAGGCAGCTTTTCATGAAATTTCACACGAAGGTACTTTATGCGTCTGGCAGTGTTCTTTGATAGGTTTAGTATCGAAATATCATCGATAATCGAAATAATTTGATGAAAAAAAGAACAGCCTAACAACAGAAATAAACGCCTCACACAGCCTAACAACAGAAATAAACGCCTCACACAGCCTAACAACAGAAATAAACGCCTTACACAGCCTAACAACAGAAATAAACGCCTTACACAGCCTAACAACACAAGTGCATTTGACAAGCTATATTACTGCTACACAAACCGAAAAGCCCGACATATAAAATCCATAGTAGGTTCTTTGATATGGTGGGGGCGCGTTGGAAATTAATGTTTCTGTTTAAAATACAACTAATCGTGATATTTTATTTTTTTCATCGTAAACTAAAATTCAAGCCACCATCACAGCACAAGCAATAAGGCCAAATCATATATAAAATCAACAGTAGATTCTTTAATATGACAGCGTCGCGTTTGAATGAATGTTTCCGTTTAGAGCACAATTGAGACATGATATTTGACTTTTGCATTTTAAACCTTAATACAAGCCGTTATATCTCAAATAATTTTATAAAATCAACAGTAGGTTCTCTACAGTGTAATGTAGACTACAATATATTATGGACTAAGTCACTGTGGGGAGGTATGTGAAGCTTTTCCCCTGTGCACTATGATGGGCTTCCTAACTAGAGCAGGTATCGATTTAATTGAAAATAAATGGCGATTTCATTGATTTCGATGGCATTAAAAATATGATAGTATGAACCGTTCGTTGATCATCATTAAATCACATGCAACATCGGGTCTTCCTGCTAGTACATATGATTTAAATTGTTTTTACATTTTAGGAACTCTTATTGAATCGAGGTATTCAAATAGAAAAAACACTGTCGTTACGTATGCTGAATGCTATCAACTATACTGTATCTATTGTTACCTTTTGTTATCAAAGAAGAGAAGAAGACTGAATAAAGTAGAAAATGCAGAATCCATCGATTATAGGTTTTAATTGTTTTCTTAATCGAGCGGCAACATCATATCAGAATATATCCGGTTTGCTGATTCAGGAAATTCAAGCATAAATGTGTTTGGTTGCCTGTGAGAAAAGATGTTATTATTAATAAAAGATGAAATAAAAACAGCTTTCATTTGTCATTTGTATTTGTTGCTGAAAAGAAAAATAGCCACCCTGCGAACAATATTCCTAGCAGGCAACACGTTTATTTTCAACCAAAATAATTCGTAATAAAATATACTGTTCGTAACAACATGCAATTACGTTCAACAAAATAAAAGTAAATATAAAATTAAATGTCGATTTGTCAGATGAAATTCTGTGTACGGTTATTTTGTAGTAGACACACAAAATATAAACAGTTATCAAAAACAAATATATAACAAATAAATGTTACCAAAGGCAAGATAAATTAGTCTTCTACCAAATTGGATAAGTTTTATTTGAATTTCGGTTAATTTTAAAACGTTAATTTAATTCGAAACAAAATAGCAGTGACTGGAAATATTCAACGCTGCCAAAACAAGGAACCTTCTAAACAACTGATTGTCATGGATAATGATACACTGCCCTGAAGTACTTCCCTAAAGCTCCTAGGGTTAACATTCACAGACAACATGAATTGGAACAAATACATTGAGGTAATTGCTAAGGCTGCTACAAGGAAGGTGGACTCTATCTCTCTCGTGTGCTAAAAGGCTACTCAAATCGGAGGGTATTCTGTATCGCTACAAGGCAACGGTTTGCTCATGTATGGAGTATTGCTGCAAAATCTGGGTTGATGCATCTGTTGCTAGTCTCTCGCTCTTAGACAGGGTTCAAAAAAGAGTCGCTAACCTCACAGGTCCTGAACTATCCACTAAACTCCAACCTCTGTCCCATCGCCGAAACGTTGAAACCTTGTGCCTGTTTTACAAATATTTCAAGTACAATTGCTCTGATGAACTCCGAGCAACAGTATCCCCTGGACGACAATACACTCGGCAAACCCAACAATCAGCAAAATCCCACCCCTACACTTTAAAGATTCTTAGATGCCGTAAAGTCTTCTACTCGAACATTTTTTTTTACCTCGGACTGTTGCATTTTGGAATTCCTTCATGGGTCCCTGCTTCCCTAACTGTACTGACATGCAGAAGTTCAAGTGTAATGTGAACAGACATTTCGCCACTCAACTCCATAAATAGTACCCCTGCAAATCAGATCTCAAATAGTAGCCCCTATCGATTAAATGGCTCTGTGCTTTTTTTAAGATAGAATGAAAATAAAAATAAACATAAAACATTAAATAACTCGCGTTAAAAAAAGAAAATGGCAAATAATAGCACGAAAATCGATAATTAAATGAAATGCTCACAAAAATAAACATAATAAATATCGAGTTCAAAAATCAGACGGAAATTATTTTATTTTTAAATGTGTTTTTCCGCATTACGTTTGTTTAAGCAAAAACGTGTGTCGTTATTATTTTTCACTAACATTAATTATACTTAAAATTTACAATGAATTATTAAAACCTTTCGAAATAATTCTAATAAAAAAGCAACAGCATTGCAATTATCATGTCCTATCAGATACGCAGCATGTTTAGTTTGAAGTAAATTCAAAGCGGTTGATATCATCCGTGTCGTTTCAGTTGGATGGTTTCGTTGGAGATTTTTTCACATTTCACAGATCTTGACACGCACAAATTAACATAAAATCTAAAACGAAATAATTATTTACATTTGAAATCACCCATTGCACAATTAACGTTTCCATTAATAAAGTCTTCTAATTTCTAATTAAAATCTGAAGTCGTATATATTCTGCATGTCAGTACAGCTGAGAAAGCAGAATCCCGGAAGAGAGTTACAAAGTTTAGCAGTTATATATATATATATATATATATATATATATATATATATATATATATATATATATATATATATATATATATATATATATATATATATATATATATATTACTGCTAAACTTTGTAACTCCCTTCCGGGATTCTGCTTTCTCAGCTGTACTGACATGCAGAAGTTCAAGTGTTATGTGAATAGACATCTTGCTGCTCAACTCCCTTCATAATATTCCTGCAAGTTATGTCCCCGATAGTAGCCCCCTACTGTGCCTTGTTTGAGGTAAAAATTGAATTAATATATATATATATATATATATATATATATATATATGTGTGTGTGTGTGTGTGTGTGTGTGTGTGTGTGTGTGTGTGTATGTGTGTGTGTTATGTGCAGATCATCGTATAATGATTAGATCACTTTGACGTAAAAAAACATTTTAAAATAAAATGTTTAAATTTCAAGTTTTTTATTGCGGTTAACGGTAGCTGAATGAGTACGGTTCTTGCTAATGAAACAAGAGATAGCTTCTGTCGCCGGGTTCAAATCTAACGACCGGTGTTAATCGTGATACCCTGCACTGAAGATTCCGGAAAGTATGAAACACTGATGTCTGTAGGTATTTAATCATTATTATAGCATATATATATATATATATATATATATATATATATATATATATATATATATATATATATATCGTTTATTTTTTATTGCGATATTTTTTTCACGTATTCAATCATTTATTGAAAGAACATTTTGCCTTAATGCTAGTATAGAATATTTTTCTTAATCCAAAGTGATTCCTTTCAATGGAAGGTGACATATGTATATTTTTAATTTACCGCAATTCAAATTAGGTGTCATAATGTTATAATCGCAGGTCGCACGCTTTCCCTATGTTCTAAATCAAGGTAGTGAAGGGGAGGAGGAGGAGGAGGAAGGGTCAAATTGCCATTCATGGTGATTGAATACAACAACAACACAACAAAATTGGAACTCAATCAACAACAGCAAAAAGCTAAACAGAAATTGTTCCATTGTATTATTGAAATCGTTAACATATCATATTTACTTAACTTCTTTCTGTTCATATTTTGGATAAAATTGATAGTTTCACTGAATTTTCATTTCTATCTCTGACATTAAATACGTTTTTCAAAAATTAACTTTCATTCAAATTTCTAAGTAACAGCTGCCATATTGACTTTATTGCGTTAGCTTTTTCTTTTACACCAAAAAACATTTTAATTTTGAAATACAATTTTATCAAAAATAAAATCATTAAAAAATTTAAACCTATGTAGAATAATTAATTAACCTTTCCAGTT
>NC_136491.1:134445493-134462993 GCF_053919585.1 Euprymna scolopes | reverse complement strand
AAATATATATATATATATAAATATATATATATATATATATATATATATATATATATATATATAATTTTCCACAATTGATGATATTTATATAAAGTAAAACTTATATAGACAACGAAAGATCGACGGGATTACCAACGACATATTTACGCATTAAGCTTTTGACAACCGTCTTTATAATCTAAGATATAGTTTAATATTTTTACCAAATAAATCGCTCAATAACTCAAAAGACTAACATATCTACTGTACTTAAAACGCGAAAATGAAATCCTCCTTAACTAAGGATAATTCTTTAATTATTGTTTTAATCTAGATTGGCAAGTTTAGCGAAGCTGGGGTTTCCCCACATCATATAGACCCTATGTCTTACTCTGCCCTCCGTGGGGATGCTAAGGGGTAGAGATGCATTAAAAACGTTACCTCTTCGCGTATTTCTCACATTTAGTTTGGCCACTTGAACGCCGCCCAAAAAGCGGCACTTAGCTAGTTTAACCGCTTAACTGATCTTATCTTTTTAGAGGAGATTGTAACAAAAGCAAGCCGAGAAATGAGCATGAAATTAAAGGCCACAGACACAAATGATTCACACCCAAGTGAATACAATCGGCCATCTTGGATAATGCCGATGGGTCCATCATAACAAATTTTGTATCCGTCCAGACTTCCCATTTTTGAGGGAGCTCTCTAATTATTCAGTATAAACTAATCCTGTGTCTAATATTGCTGCCGTGGCAGGTAGATAAAGCAAATACATACATACATACATACATACATACATACATACATACATACATACATACATTCAAATATATGTAGCATACATAACATACCGGCACCCAAATAATTTCAATTGCTTATACAAACAAATATGTGCAGTTCTATACAGATAAAGGTATTCCTTTCAAATCAATACACACGATTTAATTGCAATTTCATTGTAGTCTAAATTGCACTGTAGAGAACTTACTGTTGATTTTTATATAAAATCGCTTGAATTAAAGTTTAAAATGCAAAAGCCAAGTATCATGGTTCAATTGTGCTTAAAACATTCATTTCGAAAGCATCCCTATCATACCAAAGAATCTACTGCTAATTAAATATTTTTATGGCATTATTGCTTGTGTGGTAATAAAACTTCTCAAATGCACTTTTGATGTTAAGCTATATCAGATGTTAACGTTGGTCAAAATCGCCTGTTCCTTCTTTCTTGGAATATTTTGATGATCGATTATTATTTGCAATCGATTAGTATTCTGATACAAAACCTATCTTAGAATACTGACATATACATAAAGCAAATTTTTGTGGAATTTTTATGAAAATCGACCAAGCCCTTGCAGAGTCTATAGGGAATGAACTCACACAGACATACAAAGTTATTTTTATGTAATAGAATTTGTATATATATATATATATATATATATATATATATATATATATATATATATATATATATATATATATATATATTGTTTAAAATATTATTGTCCACTCACAGGTGTTTGATCGTCTACGACTCATCAGAGTGGCTGAATCTAGTGAGATTCGACATCGGGATCCCATAGAAAGAAGCCTAAACTTTTACCGCTGGGCTATCTCGCGCGACTGTTGGATATATTGCGATTTTATGTAGATGTTATTCATTTGTTTTTGTTTTGCGATACTTTTTGAATGAAATCAATTATTTATACGAAAGTGCATTTCGCGATATATCCAACAGTCGTGCGAAATAGCCGAATTGTAGAAGTTTAGGCTTATTTCTATGGAATCCCGATTTGAAATCTTGTGTCAGTGGGTAATTATATTTTAAGCAATATATATGCCGCTGCCGCTCCCCATTTGAGGGTACCAAATTTGTAAAAGGGAAAATTATTCCCAACTCACATTTAGGTAAAAATGCACTCCCGTATAAATGATTGAATTCATTCAAAAAGTATCGCGAAACAAAAAACAAATAAATACCATCTCTCTCTCTCTCTCTCTCTCTCTCTCTCTCTCTCTCTATATATATATATATATATATATATATATATATATATATATATATAAGTTACTTTGAGTGAGCGAGTTCTTTCCACGTAGGTTCCGAAACGGCTGAGCATATATATATATATATATATATATATATATATATTCATCCGATAAGTATTGAAAAGCGAAAAAATCACACCCTAAAAATAGTGTTTCTTTCTTATAGATAAGAACCATTTTTACAAGGCAATATTTTAGGGTGCATCAGCAAGGAAGATAATAAAATCTCAATAAATAATATCTTCTTAGAAAAACAGATTTCTTAGGATCTGGAAACATAGCTCGGTTATGGATGGAGCGAGCATTCAACTACGCATCAAATGATTCCATGTCCAAATCCGGGAATACTTCATAATTTTCTTTTACCTTTTCCCCCCTTTTTCTTATTAATAAACTAAATTTAAGATAAAAGAAGGGGTACTATTTAAAATAGCCGCAAATCATTTCTTTGTTTGTATATTTGAAAACTAAACATTAATCAAAAGTGAGTTTCCAGGGCATTCATTGTCGAGCCCAAATATCAGCTTAAGCTTTATTGTAAGCAAACACACACGCAATTTGATGAAATACATTATCATTGTTATATATATATATATATATATATATATATATATATATATATATATATATATATATAGCGAATTAGACCACCGAGAAAATTATTCCTTGCACTAATCGTAATAATCAATGTATAATAATCAACAAAGGATTGATTCTATAATAATATATACGCATCTGCATAAATCAAAATATCATGTTTAAGCGTATTGTATGAACGAGCAATGCCGGCCATCCAGCTAGAATATATATATATATATATATATATATATATATATATATATATATATATATATATATATATATATATATATATATAGCAGTAATATGTTGCTACATAGTCATGAGCATGTTTCGATTAGCTCATAGCTCTGTAGCAAAATATTACTGCTTATGTAAAACAAATTAAGAGTATACCCTGCTCTACTTCAGTATTAAGCACTTTTGTAATAACCTCGTTAAACTTCATTGTTACTTAACCTCTAGAAAACAATAACCTCAGATTATATATATATATATATATATATATATATATATATATATATATATATATATATATACTTTTAATATTATTTTTGTTCAAATTTTGGCAATTTACTTTTTAGTAAATATATTAGAAAAGAAGACAATTTCATCCTGATTAAAGACTATTTAAATTTATTTCGGTTAATATTTTAAATGGATAGCTTTATTTTTTGTGATGTAATTTCGTTCTGAAGCGCCATATAAAATTATTAACAAATTATAACAATCACTAAATAGTGATGAAAAAATGAAAACCAAATCAAGGCAACAAATTGTTTTTATTAATATTAATTACTCCTTAGGATTTCTAACATGCATCATAATCAGTGATCGCTCACTATTACCAACAGGTGATATCCATTTGTAGGCTGACTTATAAGAAGTCTTCTGAATGCCTCCCATAATCTTCGAAACTTTTGATAACCGTTGCAAATAGCGTTTCTCACAACATACGTTTTTTGCTAGGGTCATAAGCTTCGCGGGGAGTTGAGTGTGACAAAAGCTTTCATGGCAAATAAATATACAGCTCCATTCATTATTGAGCACTATTAATTAATCATAAGAGTGTAATCTGCATTTATTTATAATTTTACGGAAGATAAGGTCAAATCGACAAAGGTTTCAAGCTTGGAACTTTGTCGGATTTGTTTATATTTAACAACTTACTAGCAAGGACACACGGTGTTAGCCAGATTACTTTCTTATTACTATAAGCCACTTCCATCCGGAGCAACACAACACTGAGTAAATTTTCTTGTAAATTTGCGTTCACATATGTCTGCAACTGTTTGGATGTTTGAAAAAAAAAAATTGATGGGGGGGGGTATATAGATCTACCACTTAGTAGATTGTTGTCGACCAAAAGTATGATGCAAAAAAATATCGTGCATAATATAAGGGGGAGTTTGCAAATATACTTAGATATTTTTTCGTGGAGGGGGTTCACTCAAATCATGGAAAATACTCGTGTTTGGCTAAATAAAAGTGATGATAACACATATGTAATTGAGATTGTCGGACCGACTTCCTCATCTTGGTTGTTATAATCACAACGTTTCGGCCGTTTTGCCCTCCGGCCTTCATCAGGTGTTTTGTATCGAACTGAGGAACCGTTTGTTAGGAGTCTCGAACCCAACCCTTTATTATTATTAAGGGGGTACCGTGTTCGGCTCTGGTACATAGTTGGGTTGGGTTCGAGACTCCTAATAAACGGTTCCCCAGTTCGATACAAAACACCTGATGAAGGCCAGAGGGCAAAACGGCCGAAACGTTGTGACTATGACAACCAAGATGAGGAAGTCAGTCCGGCAATCTCAATAAATGAAAACACCTCAGCTCAAAAATACAGACAATTACTAACAAATATGTAAATGTAAAACAGTAAAATTAAAACAGTAAAATAAAATATTCAAAACCATGTAGAAATTTCTCCATAATAAAACTGGAGGAAGGGGCAAATACTTTAACCATTTGCTACTTCTGCACATACTAACCATGTAGAAGAATCAACTTTCACAAAAAAACACTCGACTAGTTACAACCACTATATACGATTTCCGCCACTTACTATATATACCAAAATCTAAACGTAAATTCCATGAACAAAGTTTATTTCCCAGAACTGTTTGCCTGTGGAAAGCTATTCCGCTAGACAGCTTTCCGGTTGAATACAATATAGTAGCCTTCAAATCCAATGTAAACAAATTCTTGTTAAGCCATGCCCATAAATAATCAAATTTGGCTCAATTCACATCATTAACGATTACTATACCACGACCTTACATTTATTAATCATTATCTTCGAGTGGCCTTCGGGCCTTGATAAGTGCCGACTCCAAAAATAAAAAAAGAATAACTTTATTATTTAGAAACTCGTTCTTAATATAGGAGACGAGAGTTTTCTTCACTCTTTTGGACTTTCAAATAAAAACGGAAAGATTCGGTAAACATTGAATTAATCTTAAAAATCATATCTTAAACTACAACACTGTTCGCAAACTAAACAAATAAAACACGAAAATGCAATCGCCCTAAAAAAGAAGAATCTATATTTTTTAAGGGACAGCAATATTTTTTAAAGGGCAGCAGTAGAGTTTCCCTTATTATTTAGACGGATTAATTATTTTTAAAAACAGAAACAAACGCGTATTGGATGATAAAAAAAAGCCCCTCCCAAAATATTATTAACTAAATTAACCCCATCCATACAGCACAAAATGGCTTTCAACAATGAAAACAGAAAATTGAAAACTACAATATATTATGAAATAAAAATAAAGTTAAAACATTTTAAAATGTGTAGAAATATATTCAAATTAATGATGATGTATACATTATTTAGGGGAGGGGGCAAAAATAAAGTTTAGACAGTCAAGTAAAAGTTGACTAATTATTTATAAATTATCTGCACAAAATAAATTATACTTGGAATTAATGCTGCCTCAATCTAGAAAGATTTCTCCGATTTTTTGTTTTGCTTGAATTGTATTTATGAATATTTTCAATAAACATTCGGCCGTAAGAACTCAGACAGCTTCCACGGAAACTGATTAAGTGTTACAAGAAAAATGAATCTTCTGTTTACCTTTTATTTATTTTTAATGAATTTCTCTGTAGTTAAAAAAAATCTTCCTTTTATAACCTTATGTCTAGAGTTAGTTGTTATAATTAAAGCTTTTAAGTAAAGATTACTTCCGTTTGTCACCGGAAGTAAGCTTTATTTATTTAGAAGTTGCCAGTTCAGCAAACAATAAAAATAAAATTAAATTAAAAAATAACCTAAATAAATACACTTTACATAATATTTTTAAAGCAAACAAAACAATTCCATTATAATATACAGATTTAATTTTTAAAGTAGATTTTCTTTGATATAATATGTAAACTAGATTACTTATAAAATGTAGATTTTCTTTGAATAATTAGTATATAGAGAAATGATGATGGAGTAAAAATGTATAAAAGTCTAGTATTAATATGTATTTTGTATATATTAGTAAAATTGTGAAAAACAAACAAACACAGGGGAAAATGATTTCATTATAATAGATGAATAAGACGCCCTAACTATCTCCAACCATATTTGATTTCTGAGGATATATTTATGATAATATTACAATTTGCAATGGATTTTACTCCGTCGCGAATTATGGATTACATTTTATGCATATATTTGAACATTAAAAATCTCTCCATTTCGTCTGGATTATACCATTCTTCATTGCCTTGGATCTTACGACTGCGTCTCTATTTTTCTCCATTGAACCTAACTTAACCATGGAATATCCTTTTTAATCTTAGTTTTTTTTAAAGCCATTTCATGCGAGCTTTTTTTGTTTTCAATCTCTGTGCTAATTAACAAAATTTAATTTTGCCTATAAACATTATTGTGATGAAAATATTTCCTCTGAGGAAATGAGCCATTTATTTAAAAATGCATGAATTAAGGGGGAAAAAGTCAAATTTTTTAATTCCTTATCGAATAATAAATTTGTCGTAATTTTTTTTAATTTACAAAATTTAATTCCATTTTTTATTTTATATATATATATATATATATATATATATATATGTCTGCGTGTATACATATATACATATGCGTGCATGTATATATATATATATATATATATATATATATATATATATATATATATATATATATATGAGTGTATATGTATGGGTATGCGTGTATAGTTAAGTATATATACATGTATAGAAACAACCATACTTCATTTCCCACTCCTTGACATTTCTAAAACATAAGTCAGTCAGTAAATTATGCCATAGAACGTTCTTATATATCTCTATCTCTACTTTTATATGAAACGAAATTTTGTGTGTTCGTTTCCTACGGACTTCGAAACGTCTAAGCCGATATTTTTTTTAATTTTTACACAAATACACTTTATGTGTTTTAAGTGTTCTTAGATAGGTTTTGTATCGGAATGCCTCTGATAAGTACCGAAAAGATTCGATTAACAAAGGAAAGTTCAATTCTGACAAAAATTAACGCTGTGATACAACCAAACATCACAAGTGAATTCGAGAATTTTTTTCGCAGCACAAGCAGAACTGTATAAAATCAACCAGTAGTAACCTTTTGCATTTTAAAATTTCATTCTAGCCATTATATAAAAATAATTTAATAAAATATATAGTAAGTACACTACAGTTCAATGTAGACTACAATGTATTGTGAATTGTGTGAAGTTTTATCTAATGTACCTCGGAGAATCCCCGACGAAAGCAGGCAGATTTGATTGAAAAATGGCTATTTCATCGATATCAATGACAATTATTAGATGTGTGAAACATTCGTTAATCCTCATTCTGTCTTAGGCAACGTTAGGTCTCCCTGCTAGAACGGACACACACACACACACACACACACACACACATATATATATATATATATATATATATATATATATATATAGAGAGAGAGAGAGAGAGAGAGAGAGAGATTGTGTTGTTGTTGCTTCATAGATGTTATTCCAATGAAACACCAGTGTTTATCAAAAATAGAGCTCAATGAAAAAGTAGAGTTACGTTATAAAATTAGTTCAATACGTTTCAATGTAGACTACAATGTATTGTGACCTATGTGAAGTTTTATATATGAGAGAGTTTGATATAGAAATCTAATATAGGTTTAAACACCCACGCACATAACCACACACACACATATATATTTATATATATAAATATATATTCATATATATATATGTGTGTGTGTGTGTGTGTGTGCGTGCGTGTTAAAACCTATAGTAGATTTTCTATATCAAACCCTCTCATATATATATATATATATATATATATATATATATATATACATTCAAGTATATATACATACATCTAGGTATATATATATATATGCATATATATATATATATAGGTAGATACATATATGCATATATATATAAATTCAAGTATATATATATATACATACATCTAGGTATATATATATATATATATATATATATATACATCTAGGTATATATATATAAATATACATTCAGGTATATATATATATATATATATATATATATATATATATATATATATATATATATATATTAGAGCAGATGTTAAATCTAAAAAAGTACATCGAATCGATTTCAAGTATTATGTGCTGTTTCAAATTAATCAACAACTTTTAACAAAAGATTCCACATCGAATAATAAATAGTAAACAATTTGTATATTAATGAAATTATAGAACAATTTCACGTATTTCCCCGTTTCTCATTCATTGTATCGGTGTCTTATTTGCAACCAAATATTTATTGAAATATAAAGCAACACGCTAAAATTTATTTATATTTACAATAAAAAAAAACATATTTAAAACAAACATTTTAATAAGGTAATAATATTCACTGGATTCGTTCCGTCTTTTTCGTAAACAAGTCAACCATGTTATTTTTTTCTTTTTCGTTTTTTCTTTCTTTTTGTTTTTCTTTTTCTTTGTTAACAGTTAGGGAAAATAAATTTTCGTGATTCTCAAAATAATTTGGAAGCATTTTAATTATCGAATAGAAAGTGCTGTGTTGCTTTAAAATCCTTATCATAGCTTCATGTATTAAAAGATTATAAGTTGTAGAAGCAATATTCACCAAATACTTGTATGAATAGATATTAAACAAACGCTATCCTCACGCTGAAATTAGGTTTAATTTTTACAAAGATTGATAAATTCATCATAAAAATATTCTGCACACACACACATAGCATCACAAAAAGGCGAAACTAAAATGGCAAGGCTTCATCAAAATATCCTACACACACACACACACACACACACACACACACACACACACACACACACACACACACACACACACACCCACCCACATACCCACACACACACACACACACACACACACACACACACACACACACACACACACACACACACACACACACACATATATTGAATGCCATGCGCTAAGATTAAAACCCAAAACAATCCATAGAATTATTCGCTACCCGATGACATAAGGACAAATGGATACTGAAACTTCAAAAATTAACGCAGTTTAATTTATAAATGTATATTTGCGGATGCGTACAAAAGCACTTTAAGTCAACTTACACCTGCCAAGTATTATTTTTTTAAATTTTGACCTCTTAGCAGCTATTTTTACAAGGTAAAAACGAAATTCAATTTTGGTAGAGATCGTTCCACACACACACACACACACACAGATAAGGTCACTTATATATATATATATATATATATATATATATATATATATATATATATACATGAATAATATAAAGCTGAATGTCTCTGTGTGTGTGTGTGTGTGTGTGTGTGTGTGTGTGTGTGTGTGTGTGTGTGTGTGTGTCTGGTCACGAATAGGCTCCTATATGGTTGACTATTTAAAAAACTGATTACATATAATGATAGATGTATCGAGACACAGGAATGGGTATGTTTGATCTGGCAGAATGGTGGTTCATTAAAATTGTGGAGTCTGCGCTCGCGCCTGGTCCACAGAGTGGAATAAAAAAATTAAAAAGTAAAAAAAAAAAAACGTTTACAAGTGTTTTTGATATAGATGTACATAAGAATACTTTGATAAGTATGTTTTAACTTCAATAAGGATGGTATAATAAAATTGTGGGGTCTGCGTTCGCGCCTGGCCTACATAGAACGGAAATAGGCACAAACTTTAATACAGACTATTCATATCTCTCTGCGTAAGTATACTTTGATAATTATGTTTCAGTTTGAAGAAATGATGGGATGTTCGCGCACACCTGACCTCCATAGAATGGAAATATGTATCAAAGTTTAACAAGGTTTTTTTTAATATAGATCCACAGAATATTGTGATTAGTGTTTCAGTGTGAAGAGGTATGATATAATAAATTATGGGGTTTATCTATTTTATTTTTACTTTCATCATATTTTGCTTTGGTTTTGATACCCCTAAATTCAACCCAAATTTACAACCCTTCCTTTTCATAACCTATCATACTTTCATAAATCAGAGTCCATTTTCTATAGGCTGTTTTTGAACCCAGTCAACGACGGGTACTTTTGCTAGTATATATATATATATATATATATATATATATATATATATATATATATATAAAGAGAGAAATCGAGAGAGATCAGGCTATTTAAAGATTCAAAGTTTTAGAAGCTATTTACATACCATAATTTTATAAAAATTAAGACATTTCTCTACCGCTCTCCCTCGACCCAGGACTTCACCATAATAAACAAAGTCTCTGACAGCATAGACACATCACTATTCCTCGACACTAGCGCACAAGTACATGTATTTGGTTACTTTACTGTCCACCACAAAAACTGGCGTAGATTCTCTACTTACACAGATGCAGCGGACAGGACAACACATAGCTTCGCTATATCTCAATCCCTATCACAAATGGTTATGTTTCCAACCCGTTTCCCTGACCAGCAAGAACAACACGCATCACTTCTAGATCTGTTTCTGACCACAGTTCCCGAGGATTGTATAACAAATGCTGACAGCCCACTCGGGAAAGCTGATCATGCAGTGATAATGGTCGAAATCGCCCTAAACTCTAGACCCAAAACTGAAGAGCCAGTGCTCAAAACAACAAGATATTATAAAAAGGCTGACTGGGAAGCCATCAGAGATCTTATCAGAGATGCGCCATGGGGAAATATTTTTTCTCTTCCTGCTGAACAGTGCGCAAATGAGACCACTGAATGGTTCAAAACGGCAATTGAAGCACATGTTCCCATGCGGAAATTTTATAGCACGCCACACTCTCCTCAATAGTTTACTTCTACTAGCGCAACCGCCATTGCTCAAAGGTAGCATGCATACCGTAGATTTAACCGACATAAGTCCAGTTCAAACAGACAGAAGTATATAGAAGCTAGAAGTAACGTTAAGAAAGAAATAGCGATAGCTAAGAGAGAATTTACTGAAACCACTAAAAAACGCATCGAAGCACAAAAATTAGGAACTCGCGACTTCTGGAAAATCTACAACAGTGTAGTAAATAATGGGCAATCAACAATTCCCTCACTAACCAAGAATCACGAGGTTGTTTGCTCAGCAACCGACAATTCGGTTTGCCTCAAACTCCACGCTAGACCCTTCCAACCACCCCCTGCCTGACTTTCCTTTGCGGACAGACGCAACGCTAGACGATCTAAAACGCACCCCAGCTCAAGTGCATGCTATCATAAAAAATCTTGACACTTCAAAAGCATGTGGACCCGATCTCATCCCAGCTGTACTATTAAAAAAGTGCTCAGCCGAAGTAGCCCCAGTTCTCTCCAAACTTTACAACAAATGCCTTAATGAATCTTGTTTTCCGGGCTGTTGGAAAACTGCTTCTGTAGTACCAGTATTCAAGAATTCTGGCGAAAGAACTGACCTATCAAATTATCGCCCCATTAGCCTCCTCCCACTTTTTGCCAAAATATTTGAGATCATAATTAACCATGCTCTAGTCCATCACCTTTAACCTTACCGATGCTTAACTTCTGACTGACAAACAATATGGATTTAGACAAGCCCGTTCCACAGCAGACATCCTCACTTTAATCTCTGAACGTATATACCATTCACTGGACAAAGCGGGGGAGTGCAGAGCGGTAGCTCTTGATACATCTAAGGTTTTTGACAGGGTATGGCATGAGGGTCTCCTCAGGAAAATTAGATCATACGGTATCACTGGTAGAATACTTAACATAATTAAATCCTTCTTAGATAAGAGAAAAATCCAAATTGTCCTCGACGGTCGTACATCTAAACAATATGATATAAATGCGGGAGTGCCTCAGGGGTCTATCCTTGGACCTCTATTGTTCCTAATATTCATTAATGACCTCCCCGACAAAATTGCGTCAGAGATGGGTATATATGCTGAGGACACTACACTCTATAACAGGCAAGACAGGAAAACAAATGAACACATATCTAAAGAAATAGCAAAAACACTAGAGGTTGACCTCCAATCTGTAGTGAACTGGGGACAACAATGGATGGTCACATTCAATGCTGCCAAGACTAAACTGGTTTCCTTCAATAATTACAAGAAACCTTCTCTGCCACCAATAGCAATGACCAGTAACTCTTTATCTGAGAGCACATCTTTCAAACTGCTTGACCTAACGTTCCCAGGAAACATGAGTTGGAACAATTACACGGAAAGCATTGCCAGGGCCACTGCGAAGAAGGTAGGCTCTCTCTACCGTGCTAGAAAACTACTAACACCCGAAAGTATCCTGTACCGCTATAAGGCCACCATTCGCTCACGTATGGAGTATTGCTGTCACATTTGGGCTGGTGCATCTGCTACTAGTCTCTCGCTCCTAGACAAGGTTCAAAAGAGAGCCGCCAATCTGATAGGCCCTGAACTGGCATCTAAGCTTCAGTCCCTGTCCCATCGACGAAACGTTGCATCCCTCTGCCTGTTCTACAAGTATTTTAATGGTGAATGCTCTGGCGAACTGCCTTTCTACCCTTGTGCCCCCACGACGTAGACACCCTCGACAAACCCGACAGGCAGCTAAATCCCACCCCCACACAGTAGAGATCCCTAGATCTAAAATATCTTTCTACCCCAGTAGTTACTTCCCCAGAACCGTTAAACTCTAGAATTCCATTCCAGGTCCCTGCTTCCCCAACTGTACTGACATGTAGAAGTTCAAGTGTAACGTTAACCGACATCTTGCTGCCCAAATCCCAACATAGTACCCCAGCAGTTGTTGCACCTGATAGTAGCCCCCTACTCCAAAGTGGCAATGTGCCTTCTTTGGGGTGAAAATATAATTTAAAAAAAACAAAAAAACCCAAAAAACATTACCTTCTAATAAACTCCATTTACATAACTAGCACTTTTGAAGTTAATAACTTAATATATATATATATATATATATATATATATATATATATATATATATATATATATATATATTAAATCAAATTATATCATATATGTATTTACATGAAATAACAATTTTATGTATATATATACATATGAATATATGTGTGTATATGTGTATGTTTGTCTGTATGTGCGTGTGTTTGTGTATGTGCGTGTGCATAACATAAGTTGATAGGATTCGTTAATAAATGTGCCGTCAAGGTAACGCATCCATATTCATTAAGCAATAAAAGTGATAATTTAAAAATCAATTTTTAATGCATAAAACTTAAAAGATTGTTCGTCTATACTCCTTTAATTTATTTTTTTTGTATTGATATTCATATTAAAGCCCCTTTTTTCTATGGGTATTTATTTGCTTCCTCACGAAAACAAAATGTGACACAAGGTCGTTTTTAATGTGGGGACAACCAGCTCCCCAAATAAGGGCAAAGGGGGCACTCTGGCAATATAATAATTGTCTCAGTATAGAGGGTTTCCTCTCCATTGACCAAAGACAAATTAACTAAAGTGTAGTATCGGAACAAATACTACACTTTGATCCCGACTCGAAGGCCAACAACCTTTTTTTCTATTTATTTATTTATTATTTTATTTACTTATTTTTCTTGTTGTTTATTTGCTTCTCTACGAGGGCAGAGTTAAACACAAGGTCGTTTTTAATGTGGGAGAAACCAGCTCCCCAATAATGGGCACTCTGATTTGTAACAAAAATAAAAAATGCATCAGTCATGAAGGATTTCTCATCCATAAACCGAGACCAAAAAAGTGCAGCATAAGAATACTTTGACTTATATTTTTTTAATTCACTTTACAAAAAAATAAAAATATATATATATTTTTAAATTCACTTTACAAAAAAAAAAAAAAAAAAAATTTAATTCACTTTACAAAAAAAAAAAAAAAAAATATTTTTTTAATTCACTTTACAAAAAAAAAAAAAAAAAAAATATATATTTTTTTAAATTCACTTTACAAAAAAAAAAAAAAATTTAATTCACTTTACAAAAAAAAAAAAAAAAAAAAAAAATAGGCACAAGGCCACTCAAAAATTGGAGAAGGGGTGTCTATGGTCATCCTCGTTACTGTTTCTTTGCTAGTCTATGCTTGATCCTAGCTAAAGTTCTCATTCACCATAATACCTCAAGCTCCCCGGGGATCGTCCTACCTAAGATTCCTAAATCATATCGTGTGTGTGTGTGTGTTTTTTATTTTTTATTTTATTTTAATTTAATCTTTTTTTATAAGTAATAAAATAAATTTATATACATAAAATTTATAAAAAAAGTCGTTTGTTTAATTTTAAGGCAACCGTTTTTCTATATATTAAAAAAAAGAATATAACTTTGTTATACATGGGTCAGGGAATTGCATTCATCTGCAACAGATCTAGCTAATTTGTATTTTCTTTTAAAAATTCATTTTAATTAATTTTCTATTAGTTTTTTTTCGGTTTTCTTATGAGATGATCATTTTAGTTAACTATAATGTGTGATTATGTTCATGCAGATATTCTACATGATTTATACTTGTGTAATATTTGCGTAAAAAAATGATTGTAAACAAAACCCCCTGTCTCTATATATTTATGTATGCGTATGCATGTGTTTTAAAAAAATGCCTACCAAACTCCCCTGTCAGTTTTTAGCCTACAGACATAAAACTTAATATATAGGGCATTTGAACCCATGCGGAATTATATATTTGGGTTTTGGCCGTGGAAAATCGGGGCAAAAGTGTGAAAATTAAAAAAAAATGTACTTTGTAGATGAAGGTAGAACGACGGCATTACGAATATGCATGCGTAACTTAATAGCTAAATGTTCATGTTTGAATTGTTAGATTTGCAGCAAATACGTCTTCATAGCTCAGGCATTAACGTCAAAGGAAAAAGTAAATCGAAGATATACGTTTTGGTTTCGATTGTCGGTGGTGGCGCACGAGCAATTTTTTTCTTTTAACTTTTTAAATCATTACTTATATATTTGGTCCAATATGATATTATAATACATACAGAATCTGCATAATCAAAATGTCATATTTACGCATATTTTGCGACCGGGCAATGCCGGGCGGCCTGCTAGTTTTAAATAAATCTATCTATGTAAACGCTCTGAGCTTTTTTTTTTTTTTTTTTTACACGGTGGTCACCACTTATCAAGGTCCGGAAGCCACTCAGGGATAAGGCTTACTCTCGGTCTGCCAAGACAGCAGGACATCCGACGGATTTTCGTAATATTTGCATATTGGGTTGAAAAAAGGACATTTTATGAACTATTTTTGCTGTTATTTATTCGAAGATGTTTTTCTTATTTAATTAAATTTAACTTTTGTCATTCTATCATTCATCGTTGGGAAAAAATACGTAAGTGATTTCTAAGTAATTTTGAATTTGCACTAAACTGCCATTATTCCGTACTTCTAAACGTGAAAAAAAATTCTTTTAATCATTTATTTTTCATTGAATGCAGGGATAATCCTCACGGGTAATGAATCCATCTGACGGTGCGGATAATCGAAAGCGAAAGTTGATGTCAACAACCAAACAAAGTGTTACCTTAAGGCAGGTGTCTCAAAACTACGGGCCGCAGGCCAGATCCGGCCCACGAAAATCTTTGATCCGGCCCACGGAGCTCTTATGGAAAACGTAAAATATTAATGAAAAAAAAAAAAAAAATGAAAATGTGTGAAAATGGCGTGTTGTCTTTTTGTTTAGGAAATGATAAAAGATGAGGTTTTTGAAAAGAGGAGTTTCACTAAAATGAAAGCAAATAAGAAAAAAACAGTATGAAACACGTCTAGGTAATTTTTTTTTTTTACTTGGGCCCGCGTAAGTCTAAAAAATCAGCAATATGACCCCCCCCCCTCACCGATTTGTAAACATAGATGACCCCGCCTGAAGCTAGTGCTAGAATTATATCCGTATTTGATTCCAAATAGAGAATTGTACGGCGAGAAGATGCGACACAAGATTTGGAAAGTGGGACTGAAAAGTCAGTGTCCCAGAGGAGGAGCACTGAGAAATAGGCTGAAAAAAAAAACCCTGTAAAGACTCATAAGTATTTCAAAGTAGGGGCGTCTGAGGCGAATAGAAATAAACTAACCGTTTCTTGGAGAGAAAAGATGAAGCCTGGAAGAGTGGACCTTTAGATTAACACAGAAGCGGCAAAATATTGCAATCAACAGGGAAAATGTGATTTAAGAAATGGCAGAGACTTGTTAATAGTAGTGCTAAGGAAAAAATAGTCCAGCGGCGTCTCTTTAAAAACAAACTGACGTGACATTTTTTAAAATTTGGAATAGGTAAGAGAATTAGACAATTTAAATATTTAAGTCATTCACTTCATTTAAATTATTTTACATGTCAGAAGTTTAATATATATACGTACACACGTATATATGAATGTATATATATATATATATATATATATATATATGTATATATATATATATATATATATATATATAGTACACACACGCACACACACGCACACACACGCATATATATATATACATATATATAAAATATATATGTATGTATATTTTTCAAATACAAATTTGCTAAATATATAAATATTTGCTAAATATATAAATATTTAAAATATTAATATTGTCATTAAGTTGGAATATTATGTCTATGATTTCGTAGTCCATATATATATATAAAATATTTTTTGCAAATATATGGCAATTAGACTACGTAGATATTCTGCGTTTCAATGCGCTTGACGATTCCCTACAGGGAATAAAACACAGAAGATTTCGTGTAGCTTAATTGTCAATTATTTTCATAAATTATTACCCAATACTACTCACGTATTGAACACTCTTGAAGTAAATATTGATAGCTGATTCATAAAAAAATATTTTATCTCCTCATAACAATTTATTTAGGTACATGAAATAATGCATATATATATATATATATATATATATATATATATATATATATATATATATATATACATGAATGTATATAGGTGTGTGTAAATATATATACATTTTCGTATACACACATATATGTATATATATATTCATATGTGTGTGCGTATTTATATATACATATGAAATTTATTTTAAATATATCTATATATCATCAGAATATGTGCTTACAGATAATAATAGTGTGTATTGAATTGTTACATGATATATATATATATATATATATCTTTATTCATATGTGTGAGTGTGTGTGTGTGTGCGTGTGTATGCATCAAAAGAATAAGATTTCTGGAAACTACAGAATCAGAAACAAAATTAATAATATTATGAGGGTTGACTGATGTTTGTACATCCGGAAAAAAAACTTCATTAAACTAGTTAGTTGAAACAATTTTTAAAGAATTATGAATTAAAAATATCTATATTTTTGTATACTGTAAAGAAGATATATATATATATATATATATATATATATATATATATATATATATATATAAGATATATATGTATATATATATATATATATATATATATA
>NC_136491.1:134412993-134427993 GCF_053919585.1 Euprymna scolopes | reverse complement strand
CTGATTATTTATTTATTTTTTTTTTTACACAGAGATCACCACTTATCAAGGCCCGGAAGCCACTCAGGGATAAGGGTTATTGCAAGTACATTACGTTAGTGAGGAGATTTGATGAAGTGTTTACTTAAGGGGGCGGTTCATTAGGAATTTGTTAACATTAGACTTGAAGACATCCAAGTTGTAGTCCGGAGGGAAGCAGGCAGACGGAACAGAGTTCCACAGGCGTGCAGTTCTAAGAAAGAAGCTTTGTTCATGAAATCCGCGTTTTGATTTAGGCACAGATATAGAGTGGGGGAAATTTTTCACAGTGGATTCAGCTAGACGGGTGTTTTTCGTGAAAGATTGGCGAGGGGGGACCAGGGATTGGAGTTCAGACGAGCACCTGCCATGAAAATAACGATAAAACAAGGATAGGCTTGCAACGTCTCTTCTGTGGGAGAGAGGTTGCAGGGTAGAGAAAAGGGCATCCCCCACTAAACCACGAAGTCTATTTTGTACTCTGTCAAGGCATGATAGGCTGTTTTTGGCAGCTCCTGCCCAGATATGGCAACAGTATTCCATCCTTGGACGTACTTGGCTTTTATAGATAGAGAATTGCATCAGTAGTGAGATATCTTCTGGAGCGGTAGAAGGATCCCACCATCTTTCCAGCGACCTTGGCAACAGACTTGATGTACGTGTTCCATTTCAGATCAGGAGTAAAGGTCAAACCCAGAAGCTTGTCAAAACACGGGGCCTCACCCAGACGAGAGCCATCCATCACAATTGATGCCAATTAACATGTCTTAATACCTTTTGTATGTAAAATTATAAATTTTAAGACCCAGAATTAGCTGAATATTTTATTAGAGATCTCAACGTTCAAAGTTTTTTAACTTTGATCCCTTGCCAGCCAAATTTTCGGCCACAAACCCATTAAAAAGCTGGCCCTATGCGTGAATACCCTTCACATAAAACTTCAACTGTTTAGACCAAAACTTGGCTGAGTAATTTGGTAGGGACAGCAGAGGTAAAATTATTTAAAACATTTTACCCCGATTTTGACCCCTTAACATTTATTGTTTTGAGATCAAATCAAATTAAAATTTGCATCCATGGTCAAATAACCTACATCTTAAATTTTAACTGTTTAGATCCAAAATTAGCGGAGGAGTTTCGTAGAGTTTTTAAAGGTCAACTTTGACACCCTTGACAGCACTATTTTGGGCCGAAAACGGATTAAAAAGATTTTCCCAAATAAAAAACCCCTTATGGCAAATCTCGAGGCTGTAGACTGAAAATTGACAGAGTAGTTTGGTAGGGAAATGTACACACACAGACACACACAATTTCACTTTTGAAAACTCTACCAAACTCCTCCGTTAATGTTGACTTGAAATTTTAGACGTAGGTTTCTTGTACATGGATCAAACTTTTTAATTGAATTTGAGCCCCAAACAGTAAATGTTAAGGGGTTAAAATTGGGGTAAAATGTTTAAAACAATTTGACCTCTCAGCCAATTTTTGATCTAAACATTTGAATTTTTTCATAAAGTGTATACAGACATAAGTCAAGCTCTTTACTCCGCTTTTGGCGGAAAATTTGTCTGTCAAGGGGTCAAAGTTAAACAGATTTGACCTCTGCGGTTTCTAACAAACTATTAAGCTATTTCTCATCTAATCATTTGAAATTTTACATAAAGTGTATTCAGACATAGGGCAAGTTTTTTAATCGGGTTTTGGCCGAAAATTTGGCTGCCAAGGGGTCAAAGTTTAAAAGATTTTACCTTTTCGGTCTCTAGCAAACTATTCAGCCAATTTTGGGTCTAAACATTTGAAATTATCCATAAAGGGTACTCAGACATGCAGCAAGCTTGTTAATCAGTTTTTGGGCGGAAATTTGGCTGCCAAGAAGTCAAAGTTGAAAGAGTTTGGGGGGATACCAAACTCGCCCGCCAAGTTTGTGTCTAAACACTTGGAATTTTAGATGTAGCTTCCCTGGACATGCGTCAAACATTTTAATATATATATATATATATATATATATATATATATATATATATATATATATATATATATATATATGCACATAACGTTATGAACAATACATAGGGCCCGAACTGAACTGTTAGTATATATATAACAGTACATAGGGCCCGGACTTAACTGCTAGTATACACACACACACATATATATATATATATATATATATATATATATATATATATATATAAATATGCATGTATATCTATATACATGCACATATATATATGCATGTATATCTATATATATGCATGTATATCTATATATATGCATGTATATGCATGTATTTTTATATATATGGATGTATATGCATGTATATGTATATATATATGCACTTGTATATTGTACATATATATATATATATGCATATGTATATATATATATACAGATACATGTATATATACATATATGTATGCACATACATGTATGTATATATACATAGATGTATGTCTATACATGTATATATACATATATGTATGTATATACATGTATGTATATATACATGGATGTATGCATACATGTATATATATATATATATATATAGTTGGTAAAACTGGTAATTAGTAAAAACCTGGAGAGAGTGCTCAATACTATTGCAGAGCAAATATGTGTTTTATTTTTTTATTACCGTTTTATCGGTTTGGTTACATATGTTTCGGATGTTGGACCGTGGTTACAATCTAACAGCCTCGTCAGACCTTACCTTAGGTTTTCTGTAATGTGTGACGAGGCTGTTAGATCGTAAACACGGTCCAACATCCGAAACGTATGTAACCAAACAGATAAAACGGTAATAAAAATAAAACATATATATATGCACACACACATGTACACAAGTAAGTGTAATCTGATGAATCTTTAGCGTCTATAAAATTGTGCTAAATAAATATATATAAAGTAAAAGTACAAAATAAAAGTGAAAATGCTACAGTATAAAACTCTCTCTACAATAGACATAGAAGATCATAATTAAACGTTTAATTATGATGGTTTATGTTTATTGTATTATGGAAATAAGGTATAAACCATTATAGTATTTGTTATTTTCTCCTCTGGGGAGATGTGTAGACATCGAAAACCTAGAAGTAAAGGAGATATACTTATTGAAACGTATTATCTTGTATATATTGAAATGTATTATTTTTCTTGTATATAATAAAAATTATATATATATATATATATATATATATATATATATATATATATATATATATATGAAAGAGATCAGATATATTTTCCAAGCATCTTATATTAATATTTATGCATTTTTCACACAAATAATTATCAGTAATAAGTGATTATCAGTAAGTGTCACTAATGATATTCACTGATTACCCTGGAATCTGATTGACATCAAGTTGTCTCAGATTTCCATTTTTCCTCTTTTGTTTATCGTTATAAATTATTTTGTGTAAATACATCAATTATTGACCATTGTTTCAACGCTCGTAACATCCGTTAACTTTCTCTTGTATTTGCGTTGCAATAAACTTCCTCAACATCAGGTTCAACTACTCTCTACCTCTTTCCAGTAAAACTGTGATTGGTACTCCACTCCTCGTTCTGTTCGCCTCTATGACCCTTCACGACCATTCTGTTTTGTATCACTAATAGATAAGTATCTTACAAAAAAAAAAAAAAAAGAAAAAAAAAAGGAACTAAAAAAAAAACGATGGATACTTATTTGTTATATACAATTAATTAATAAAAACAAATAGCTTAATAAACTAAACCGCAACAGAGACAATACTGAAAAATGCTCTTTTCAGTTAGGTTTAAGCGTGATTAGTCTCTAGGATCTTCGAGTAATATAACGTTGCAGTATTTCAATCGCATTCCCTAATTTTTTTTCCCATAATGCAACTTTATTTTTATCTGTACATAATTTCGATTCCCATTCCTGTTTTTTTTTTCTCTCAAATCCCTCGATACAGCTTTGATAAAGGAGGGCGAAACCGGTCAGCTGACACCCCCATTTTTTCCCCGCCTTTTATTCTCTTCACCTCGTTAACTTTACACGTTGACTTTATATATATATATATATATATATATATATATATATATATATATATATATATATATATATATATATATTCTTAATATTTAGCATCCTATGATAATAATTTTAAATAAATAGAATTTCATTGTTGTCCCCAACCAATGAAGTGCGTATTTCCCTATTTGTTTCAGTCGCGTCATGTTAAAATCGAATACAAATTTCATTTTTAAAAAGTGATTTTTGTCTCAATCAACTCGCATTACTATATCCTGAGGATATAAGCACAATTTATTTTGTTAAATACTTAACACACACACACACACACACACACACACACACACACACACACATATATATATATAATAGTATTTCCCCGCAGAAAACACTATTGACTACGTTCACTCGTCAAAATAGCAAAAACAATAAGGAAGTGACAACGCACAACACACATAGACATACATATATAAATTAAGTATTGGTAAAACGAACAAAACTCCAATATTTTTTTTTCAAAACTGCTCTATATAAAGTAAAGCTTTATAAATAAATTAAAAAATATATAGACTAGAACAGTCTACACAAATTAAACTACCCTTCGATGAAAGTACATCACTAAAAAGTTATGGAAATAATAATTCAACGTAATAATGAAAAACCGAAGCACTAAGCAGGAAATTTGATAATTGTTTTTACGTTCGTCGATAGGTGTATCAGAATTTTTCACACCCCTAACACGAAACTGCGAATAAAATATTAAAAAAAACTCGCAATTTATAAATGGATTGTTCATTTTCTTTATGGATTATGCTTCCAAAATAAACTATTAAAGTTGTATAAAAGTAATAGAAATAATATTAAAAAAAAAAAAAACAGTAATGAAATTAATTGAATTTTACGAGTTCAGTATTTTTCAATTTTTAAACTTAATTTTTTCTATTGATTCAACTTTTACGATATTTTCAGGGTCAATGTGAAATTTTATGCTCTTTCCAATAAACTAAATCGGGGGTCGAATTATTCAATATTTTTCACGCAGTTTCTGACACACTTAGTTCATCGACATTTCGTTTTTATTCTAAATTGACAAATAAACAAAAAAAAATTTAGGTAACATTTTTGTAATTTTAAATTCACGCCCCCCCGCCATTTTGTAATGTCTATTAACAAGTAAATAATTAATTTACTCACCAAAGTTTTATATATCACAAATTGAAGATAAAAAATCAATAATATATTAAAATTTAAAACAAAAAAGAAGTGTGTTTTAGAAATTAACCTGTAAATTCCGAAGTTTAAAACCTTTTTTTTAAACCCCGTTGTTTTTTTGTTTTTTTTTTAATGAAACCTTGGTGCTTGCTCCTTTAATTGAAAAAAAATGAAGGTGTGAATTACATTTTTCAAGTAGTTATAAGCTTGGAAAGACAGGGGGTCGAATTATTCAATATTTTTCACGCAGTTTCTACTCACCTAGTTCATCGACATTTCGTTTTTATTCTAAATAGACAAATAAACAAATAATGTACAAATGAATAAAAATAATGTAGCTAGAATCGAAACTGAAAGCAAAACTGCAGCATTCGAAGCTGGTGACGTTACCTCTGAATCAATGTGATACGCATATAAACCGATTAAAAATTACAAATTAAGAATAAACTTAGATGAATGTACAAAATGTATGACGATTTTTTAATTTTGACCCATTGTTTACTATTTAAAACCTACTTTAACCGGTTAAAGATCCATAAAAGAACAGTACATAAAAAGTCCAATCATTTGAGGCCCCTAGCACCGCTCTGCGACTTTTAGTTTCGGTGGAGATAGAGTTTGAAAATATGGAGACAGACAGACATATAGCTTTTTATATATTAGATTACTTGATCAAAACTATTCAGGATAGAAGCTCGATTAGTGTTAACATTTAACAACAGAGTATTTTTTTTTATTCCAGGCTGCAAGTCTTTACTATTTTTCTTTTAGCGAAGTTCAAAATAATTCAGTGTAACTTGACGACTGTTTCATGCACAAACCTCGTATATGCATGTTACGGAATAAACACGTAATTACTAGATCTTTCCATTATGCGGCTCACCAGAAGACTAAAGGTCGCTTTCGCAAGAAAACCATTGAGCAAAAATGCACACACACACACACACACACACACACACACACACACACACACACACACACACACACACACACACACACACACACACACACACGATTGATATGCAACATGGAACCCTGTTCTTTAAATGAAACATTTTTTTCAATTGTCAGCCGGATATATTTTATTTATTTGATAAATTGATAAATACAATATGCCAGACTTAACTACAACAAAAACCCTAATATCGAATTCTAAAAATAAATAGGCGTAAAGGAGAATAAAAAACAAAGAAGAACCTGAAAAGGTGCAGGGAGAATACTGGAACCTTGAAAGGCTTATTGCTACTCAAATTCCAGAAAAAAAACAACGGTCGGTGCTAGTGAGAAATCAATGGTAAACGACTGCTGCGATAATGCTTGTGGCTTGTTATATCAACTTCTTTAAAGACAATTGGTTTTCTTAGTCAGCTATCGCTGATTATTTTACGTAACTCAATAGTAATAATAATAATAATAATAATAATAATAATAATAATAATAATAATAATAATAATAATAATTTGTGTTAGCATAAACTGAAACCACACCAAATAAATGAGGGTCAAGGAGAAGGAATAACCGAGGAGAGAAAGCACTACCCAGACCTCCACTGGTTGAGTGCAGCAAAGAGGACTGGGACCTCGGGGAGACTTATTGCCACTCAAATTGCAATGAAGTCAAATGGTCGATGCCAACGAGAAATCAATGGTAGGCGGATGTCGTGATAACGCAAATTCTTTTGCAAATGTTATCGAATAAAATGGAGATTACTGGAAATCTGGGGCGACTTGTTGTCACTCAGACTCCAGAGAACACCACAAGTTGTTCTCAAAGAGCAATCTTTGATGATTGATTGTGTGACTACTCTTAGTGAGTAAATAATAATAAACACCACATGAAACCAAGGATACTGAAACTGCTAGAAATTATCTAAAATGTGCCCCCCTCCAACAAAAAAAGACATCAGCCTTTGGTGATAATACACAAAATATTTATAAAGGCTTAAGAGGGATGGAATGATGAGGAGTTAAGTAACCAAACCTTTTCTGGATAACAGTATTAAGACTTTGATATTACTTATTAGCAATAAAATACCAGATAAAACCAATTTTCGTTGTCAGTAAATAATCAGTGGTAAGCGGTTGTTGGGATAACGCAAAGTCATTTTTGATGCTTATCGGAAGAGGGTATACTGGAGATCTGGGTAGACCTGTTTTCCCTGGGACTGCAGGGAATATCACCAGTCATTATCAGTAGGTAATCACTGATAATGACCTATGTAAGGACTTCTAGTGAGTTAATAATAATAATTAGTGATAACCGACAATAAATTCGCTTCGAACTACTCGATAATAAAGTAATAAAATTATCAGGAAGTGTAGAAAAGGATGGGAAAAAAGGAGACTTCTAGAAGCTTCGAGAGTGCTAAAATCAAAATATAAACTTATTCGAGAGGAAGCCACAATTCAATGGTAAACAGCTGTTACGATAAGGCACATTGATTGGCAACGCCTATCGAATAACGGAGAGAATAATGTAAATCATGGAAAACTTGTCATTCAATTTCCAGGGAATGCCACTTGTTGTTGCCTGTTGAGTATCACAGATTAAAGATTGCTTAGTGAATAAGTAATTGCCATATGTTTAAATATCTACAGAAAAAGAATCAGTGAATAATATAAAATTTAAGTCCGTTATATATATATATATAATCTATATACATACATACAGACACACAGACACACACACACACACACACATATATATATATAAAGAGAGAGAGAGAGAGATGTATATATATATATAAAAATGAGTTAAATCAAATATATATATATATATATATATATATATATATAAGAGTTAAATCATGATCAAATGAATTATTGCTTTATAAAATATTATAGTGAAATAATATTTTCAAGACGATCCCAACCAAAAAGTAAAGCTTATTATACAAAATCAGAGAAAAATATAAATATAGAAATTATATTTTAAATTCTGTGGATAAAAAATATATATAAAACATATATTCAAATCAAGAATGCATTGTTTTAAACAAGGGATATATGGAAAAAATATACATTTATTTCCTTAATTCTTACATTGCCTAGGTTGTGTTATATCCTTTATCTCTGCTTTTTTATATAATTTTTATCAACGTTTTCAATATATGTGCTAATAAGAAAAATATATGTTTACTCATAACTAATTATTTTTTTAACTACATTCCATTTCCTCTGATGATGTGAGCCATTATTGAAAATCCATGGATTATGGAAATAAAAATGCTTTTCCATATATTACTTGTTTCAAACAATAAATTCTTGACTCGAATATATATATATATATATATATATATATATATATATATATATATATATATAACTACTTCATTTACTCACATTAAATTAATATACAAAAGTATAAATTCATGCGTACACTTTAAGTATTTACTTCAAAAGTGCTAATTACGTAGCGCATAAGCCTGAAGAACCCTAGAGTGGATGGAACGCGGGATATTCAGTGTAGCTTAATCGCCATATATATTTTATAAATTATATATATATATATATATATATATATATATATATATATATATATATATATGAACAAATGATTAATAAAACATGTTAAAAACATCTTGCAAAAGAGTTAAAACATATTTAATATTAAGAAGAAAGCACAAGATAAGTGGATAGTCCTACATATATATATATATATATATATATATATATATATATATATATATATATATATATGACTACTTCATATCATCACATAAATTTATATACGAAAGTATGAATTTATGCGTGAACTTTAAGTATTTACTTCAACAGTGCTCAATACGTAAGTAGAGCTAGGTAGTAAGTTATAAAAATATATATGGCAATTAAGCTACACAGAATATTCCGCGTTTCATCCACGCTAGGGTTCACCAGGCTTATGCGAGGAGTTGTGGTTGTCGCGTGTTTTTATATACGCACATTTTATGGAGTTTTTAGTTACCCAATCAATCAATATATATATATATATATATATATATATATATATATATATATATATATATATATATATATATATATATATATATATTAATCCACAGGATTTTGTTATAATTCATATATATATATATATATATATATATATATATACATATATATATATATTAATCCACAGAATTTAGTTATAATTCATATATATATATATATATATATATATATATATATATATATATATATATATATATATATATATATATATGGTAAAATGATGTTGTGAATCATATGGAGTTTAATAATGATAAAAGGCATTCCTGTATGGAATTTTAATTCCCCCGTAGAAGTTGCCAATTGTTTTAGTTTTGTTGACGTATGACAGAAAGGAAAAACAGTTAACACAGGGAGAAATAAAATTAAACAAGATTTGAATGGTTTCGAATCTTTTCAGTATGTAAAAAAAAAGAAAAAGAAAATTGTTGATTCAATCGAAACCGATGTAATCTTTCGTTTGATTTTTATTTTTTCCAGTGTTTAATTATATACATACATCCATATGATAATATATTGTGCACTGTGCACTCTATCGCATGTGTCTTGATTTCTGTGTGTATATATTTGTATGTACGTATGTTTGTATATATACAATTATACATGTATACATTTATACATGAATATATATATATATATATATATATATGCATAAATGTATATGTGTGTATGCATATGTGTGTATATATATATATGCATAGATGTATATGTGTATGTATGTTTGCGAGTGAGTGTGCATAAGTTTGTGTGTGTGATTACAAGATGCCGCTCAAGTATCGCACTTGGTTTAAGTTAAATAATAAAGTAGTTTTAGAATCATTTGAATGAAATTCAATCTAATTTAATTAATTCAAAAAGGGCGTTACTTATGCTACATTTTGTATAATATATTAGGTTGGTGCAAAAATAATGTCGTTTCTTGACGTTTAACTTATATATAAATAAATTGCACGCACACACACACACACACACACCATATTTGTTAAAATGTTTTTATGTTTACAAAGTTTCAGCCTCACTATATGCTATCTGTTTAATTCCTTGTCCACATGATTTAAAATATTCCCATTTATTTATTTATTTATTCCTCTATGAGTGTAGAGTAGTAACAGCGATTTTTTTTTGTTTGTTTTTTTCTTTTAATGCGGGGAAACACCCACTTTCTAAAAAGAGTAGAATTAAAAAAAAAAAAAAAAAAAAAAAAAACTTAATCATTGTAGGTTATTTATAAACAGTTCCGGGAAGACACCTCTAGGGTCCCGATTTCGAATCTCGCTAGATTCAGCCACTCTGGTGAGTCTTAGACGACAGTACACGTGTCAGTGGGTAAGTATATTTTAGAACTAATACATGTGCAGCTTCCCATTTGGGGTACCAAATTAGTCAAAGGGAAAATTATTGCCAACTCGCATTTAGGTAAAAATGAAATTTCGTATAATTCATTTCAAAACAAGTATCGCAAAAACAAAAACAAATATATTCCATAGGCCGTGCAAGATAGCCTAATTGTAGAGGTTTACGCTTCTGTCCATAGGGTCACGAGTTCAAATCTCGCTAGATTCAGTCACTCTGACGAGTCGGGAACAACAAAACACGTGTCAATTAGATAATTATATTTAAAAAAAAATATATATTATATATATCATTTTTATTATATATATATATATATATATATATATATATATATATATATATATTAGCATTTCAGCCCGGCGTTGCCATGGTGTTTGGAGATGTATGTTGAACAAAAAAAAAATAGCGGTCAATTTTTTTTTTACTTTGACCCCTATTATGAGCCCTTAACATTTATTGTTTTCGGCTCAAATCAAGTTATTAAGTTAGAGCCAGGCCCAAGAAACCTATATCTAAAATTTCAAGTGTTTAGACCCAAAATTGTCGGGAGAATTTGGTAGAGTTCTGAAAGGTCAAATCGTTGAACTTTGACCCATTAACAGCCAAATTTCTGGACGAAAACCGATCACGTAGATTTTCCCAAATCTCAGTACCCAGTATATCAAATTTCGAGTCTGTAGACTTAAAATTGACAGAGGTATTGCGTAGGGAAATGTACACACACACACACACACACACACACACACACACACACACATATATATATATATATATATATATATATATATATATATATATATATATATATATATATATATATATATATTAAAAAGGAACAAACCGAGTTTTTATTCCTCTATGTTGTCGGAATGTTATTTCCATTATTCTTATCATATGTATATATATATATATATATATATATATATATATATATAAATATATATATATATATACGTATATATAATATATATATGCATATGTATATATACAATATATATATATATATATATACGAATATATATGTATATATACAATATATATATATTGGATATACGCATATATATATTGTATATATAGATATATATATTGTATGTATACATATATTGTATATATACATATATATATATATATTGTGTATATACATATATACATAAAATATATATATGTATATAGACAATATATACATGTATATATACAATATATATGTATATATACAATATATATATGTGTGTATATATCAATATATATTATATCTATATATACAATATATATATGTATATATACAATACATATACATATATATATATATACACATATATATTATCTATACACACATGTATATATATATGTGTGTGTGCTCACATACATATGCAGGCTGTATTAAATGTATTTTGATGGTCGTAAGAATAAAAGAAAACACAAATAGACGGAATCATTGATGTTAGAGGGGAGATCCAATACACATTTTTCCTGTTTTTTTTTTTTTTTTTACCTTTGGATAAAAAAGACAAAATTTCAACTCACGTGTGTGCAATCGAAAAAAAAAAAGCCCAGTCGTAGGATATGTGAAGTTTGAGAGTATAAAAATAAAAGGAAACTAACGCTCAAAAGAAGATGAGGTATGAGGGAAGCAGTAAGGGTGTGGGTGCGAATACAAAAGAAACGGGAAAGAATTGAGATTTTATGAGAAAAGAGGGTAACGGGATATATATTACAAAAAAAAAAAAAAAAGAAAAACGCATGAAGGGTAGACAACGGGTGTATAAGGTAACAGCCACCGAACGGGTATTTTGGGTTTGGGTAGGGGGAGATGAACTGCCCTGAGTACTCCAAGGTTACATTTCATCAATATATATATATATATATATATATATATATATATATATATATATATATATATATATATATATATATATATATATATCGTCGTTTTTCTATCGTTTCATTCTAAATCGCTTTCTGGATGTTATCTTCGCTCTTATTTCAACGCACTAGTGTTTTTTTTTTTTTGTTCTTTTTCTTTTTCATTCCTGGGTGTTTCTATTTTTATATCTCATATATGTATGTATATTCTAGCTAGGCGCTTCCCCATAATGTTGTAAAAAAATTATTTGTAGCTTAATTGCCTTAAATTTTTATAGATCACTACATGGCTCTACTCGCGTATTGAGCTATCTTGAAGTATACATTAAAAATTAATGCCTGAAACATTTATATCTATATATAAGATTTAATATGCATAAGATTATTATTACATTTATATATATATAAGCACACACCCACACACACACACACACACACACACACACACACACACATATATACATACGTTATGTTCATATGTATGCTCGCGTGTATATACACGGATATATATATATAGATGTATATGCATGTACATATATATTTATATATATATATATATACATATTATATTTTCATATACACATATAAATATTTATATAGTCATATATTCATATGTATATGCATATATTCATAAATATATATGTGCTTCATTTCCTCAGTCATATTTCTCAGAAATGATGTGGTTACTTTCTTGCGGCCAACATTTAATCTCTATATGAGATACATGAATATTCGAATATTTCAACAAAGTATTCCTTTATTTTTTAAACACTGAGTTAGTAAAAAAATTGGGAATATACCTTGCCGTTCTCCAATTAATTATTCAAATGTGTTATAGCATATATTCCTTGCGGTCTTACTGGATTGAATGACAAGAATTTATCTAGTCTGGTGGAGTATCCAGCTTCATCCAGTTATATGACGTAATCTATTCGCACGCACGCACACACACACACAAACACACACACACACACATATATTTAATGCATCCACACATGTATATATATATATATATATGTGTATATATATATGTATGCATCCATATGTATATATATATATATATGTGTGTGTGCATGTATATATATATATATATATATATATATATATATATATATATATATATATATATATATACATAGAGAAATATTTAGAAATTTTCCAAATTTATTAATATTACAACTGAAGTTGGAAACCCCAGAAATATTGAAATAAAATGTGATAATATTAAAACTGTAATAACAACTGGATGATATGTAAAAATAATAATTTTGCTAGCAATTAAAAAAATAGTTTTAATACAGCCTCTATACGCATGTGTGCGCATATACATATATACGCATGACAAACACGGATATATATATATATATATATATATATATATATATATATATATATATATATATATATATATATATACTCGTGTTTCCATTGGTCCATACATAGAAAGGTAAATACACTTCCTCAGGTTATAAATACGAACAATATCAACCTAAGTTCAAATTTTCTCCATAGTGACGAAATAAGTTAAAACATTACATAGCCAAAGTGAAACAGATAATGATGACATAAAAACACCTACACCCAAACGTGAACGTGTCTGTGTGTGTGCCTGTGTGTGTGTCTGTTTTTGCGCCTGTGTGTGTGTCTGTGTGTGTACATTTCCCTACGCAATAACTCTGTCAATTTTACGTCTACATACTCGAAATTTTATATACAGGGTACTGAGATAAGGGAAAATCTTTGTGATCGGCTTTATAACTTACTACCCAGCTCTACCTATGTATTGAGCGCTGTTGAAGTAAATACTCAAAGTCTATGCATAAATTTATGCTTTTAAACATTAATTTATGTGATTAAATTAAGTAATCATATATATATATATATATATATATATATATATATATATATATATATATATATATAAACAATACAAATAATAATTCCAAAGCACAATGTATATACTATCCGATACTAATATGAATTCATTACAAAATATAGACATTTAAAACAAATATCTCATTTGTCATATATTTGTAGACATAATTATATTATTTCAAATATAAACCAACCAACGAAAGCCTGACCATGCATGAATATGCTGTATAAAATAAAATAAAATAAATATAAATATAATCATTGTAAAAACGAAAATAACAGTCGGAATAATTTATTATGTAATATACAGAAGTTATCAAATTTAAAAAATTACGTGAATAAAAAAAATTATATTATTATAAGCATATATCAATTAAATTTATATAAACTAATGGGACCTGTGGAAATTCCACAGGTGACTCATTCATATGTAATATATTGATGTTGGCATTCTGCAGATGTTCAGCATAAATGGAGACGCTCTGATATTATAAAAGCTCTTTTGTTAAAACTGCAAAAGTATTTTTCTAAGGCAGCAAGGACGCCCGATCGTAAAGTACGCTTAATTCTTGCAAATTTCATATAGATCATTATAGTGTTAATGTTCTATCTATATATTATAAAGATGCGATTCCAAAAATAAAAATATATATCCATATGGCTTGGGTACATCAGCTTGAATCGAAACCGAAACCA